>NW_028232849.1:0-312465 GCF_057557595.1 Rhyacophila brunnea | reverse complement strand
GGTATAACAAGTTTTTTGACGTGTAAAAAAATTTTTTTATAAATTTGCCGGCGGTTTTTTCCCAGTAGATTTTTATATATCTAATACTATATTTCACACCTTATCAGATCACTGATAATATACAATATTACTGGGTATGTAATTGGCGTTGTATCACAGCATAAATTCAATTTATATTTTGAATATATTTATTGTCTTTTTGTATTATATTTTAAGCTGTATTTTTATTTAAACTTTATTCTAGCCTGATATCAGCAAAATCTAACAATATAATGGTGTTTAAATGCATAACAGTTTTTTTATTGGTACGTGTTATCCGTGGTACTCATATATGAAAACGCATGATCTATTTAATTTGTCATATCTATCTTAGGGTTTGGTTCCTGTAGTGTGTTAACTATATTACGATTTAGTTCATCATGAAATAGCATAAAATTTAGTATGTACTAATCCAAAAAAGAATACGAGAATAACTAAAACCACATAGATTATACTTTAAGTGAAATAAATCAAAATTATATCTAGTCTGTAATTTTCAATAATTAACCCTTAAACATTTTCATAAATATATCATAATTTTTTTTTATTTCACGCAACACTATGCTTTTATTATTACTATGTATCATATTATACTTCTATTTAGCCTATAATTAGCAGAATCTTGATTGTGGTTTTCTGTGAAATGATTTAAAAAATCTTTATTTTTTATTTTATTTTATCTCTTTTAAAAAAAATGTGAAGACTTTAATTTTTTCAGTAGAAATTTTTACTTCAATAACACTCTAAAAGTATCTATTCATTCTTAAAATTCATTTTAAACAAACAATATATCTTTTATATATGTTATGTAGCAAATTTAAACGAAAAGTTCTCTGTAATCTTATTTGTTCTTCTGATTATAATTATAATTAATACGATATTTAAAATTCTGCACTATGTTCTTTGTTAAAATTAGAAAATTGCCAAAACAAGAAAAAGTATCACAATTAAAGCTGCTTCTATAAAGGTTGTGTTGTTTCTAATTATAGTATACTCAAGCAGCGAAAAAGTGTTTATTTCTCTCTTTAAGAGCTGAGATCTCTTTTAAAATAAAAATAAACCTTCATGCATGTACTAAAATTTAGTGCATATAAAAAATTAAGAGAAATCTTGTATTACGTGATCAACTGTTGCATTATTTCTTTTATAATAAATAGTGTCGATTTAAATTATAGTTTTTTTATTATCTTACAATTTTATTAAATTTTACATAAGCTATTCTTAGTTGATTTCGTAACCGCGACTTGATGCCTTATTTGGCAACCTAATACATTTTGCAAATTTTTAATTATACATCTACAACACACTTATTTAAACCTATACCTGTAAATATTTATTATTGTAAATTATTAGATAATTTACAATAAGAATCATATCTGTGCAGTCCAGCATTACATGATAAATATTTCATCCGATAATTTTCTGATTTTTGGGCTTAAAAAGGTATATTACACTTACCTCAAATAAAAAAATATAAATACATACAGAATTAGCAATTCTAAATATAGATTGAAAAAAAGGTTAAAGGGGAAAGAAATTTGATAGTAAATTGGTGTAAATATACCACCAATAATATCAATATATATGATTAAAGTATTGTTATCTACGCATATTTAAAGTGTTTTATTAATGAACAGACATTTCCAATACCTAGCCGCAAAAAAGCACCCTTTGCCCCTGACAGAATGATCTACAAGAAAATAAGCTTAAGGTGCATAAACTACTTAATTTGGCGCTATTATATCATAATTCATTTTCTACTGACAAGTGCAAGTAATTTAATATATTTTGGGTTTTATGGTGGTATTTCTTGTGTGATTACTCTTTTAAGTCAATAAATTATAACAGTGAAATAATTTGAAGCGAAATTTTTACATATTGAATGCTTTGGATAATTTTTGTGTACAAAGTAATTTTCATGATGTTTTGTTTATATATTTGGAGGTGATAAGACAAACGAGTTGGATTGGTATCATTTGTATTCTAGCTAAACGCCATAGAATTTTTCATTTTGTTTTTATGTGCACTGAAATTACAAAATCATCTGATTTAATCCAGATTATAAAATTTTCGGTCCTTATCAGTTGTTTAAAAAAAATCACATTTATTTCTGTATTACCAATTATTTTTACATTATTACAATCTAAATTCATATATTTGTCAAAAATTGCGTATTCGATCTTATTTAAGGATATTTATGCGAGATTATACATGATATCGAACTAATATAAATTAACACGCAAGAAACGATTAGAATATGATTAGACACTGCCTTTTCTTATTCTCTCATAGGCTTCTATAATAAAAGGCTCATTTTTACATAAACAAAGATTTCATATACTCATATTTAAGCTAATGTATTTTTTTATTTTATTTAAATTATTTTTTATTCAGCACTGGAATGATAAATTTTCTAAAATAAAACAACTTTTATTTACTATATTCATTTTCTGTAGAATATAAGATTTTTTATGTTTAAATTATAATAAATAGTTTTATTTATACCCCTACCTTGGGATTGAGAAAAACCCTTGAATTTATGGGTCTCAAAAGTTTGAGGGTTTATATAAAAGAGTTTGAAAAATTATAGCCGAAAGTATAGAAACGCTGTGTTTACATAGAATCAAGCAAACTGTGCCTGGGAACAAAAACTAAAATTAAGACTGAAGATTTAGCCTATAAATAAAAAAATATTGTTTATAGACTAACTAATTACTTGACCCATATGCTAAAACACACATTATAAACATATTAATGGAATTTAGGCTTTTATTCAATTTTTTATCTTTAAACTCATGAATTTTGTGATTAAGATGTAAAATCAAAACTTGTGTCGTTTTATCTTCGAATTGCGTTTATGAAATATAAATTTAAACATGATTGAAAAATAAATTTTATGGATTTTTTCTATGATTATTTACATATTTAAATATTCTATTAACGTAATTCTAGCTGTGATCACAGGTTTTCAGACTAAATATACCCCTTCAAATAGTATTTTATGTTAAGCTCATCTATAAAAAACTAACTATAACTAATACCAAATTGTCTGTATCTCATACTCTCGCAATGTACATCTTAATTCATAAAGTAGCTATATTATATAGCAAGAATAATCTTGTAAAATTCGAACCAAGATTCTTTGTAACTTACAGATATTGTACATGTGCTGATTTTGAAAATATAAAAATTTATGTCCGAAATATGATCAAGTCATGAATAAATCGTAGCAAAATTTATTTTGAGATAGAAATTTTATTTTATTATCTCTTTGAATTCATCTATGCAATTACCGCTTACTAAATATTAATACATCCAAGCATGGCGCATAAATTAGACACTAGAAACTTTACAATTTTATATTTGGTAGAGCGATTATTTGCCTGTTGCAACTCCAATGTACAGAAATATAAACGATTTAGGGAATAATTGTTGCGCCGATATCAATCCACATACTTTTAAATTTTTTGATTATATTGCTTTGCACAAAAAAAAAATATTCTAAAATTTTCTGGGTGCTGCTTTCCTAATAGAATATAATAAAATCAATCATCTATATATTATTATTATAGTTTAGAAACTTATTTTTCTTTAATATATTTGTCAATGATTGTACCTACGGATATACTGTAAGATTTTACAAGATCACTTCGTAAACTTTGTTAGGAAAATATATTGTTCTTATGATAATGGAAAAAAAAATGAACTCTGTTGGCATTTTTCTTGCCATGTTTTAAGTTCAGTTAAATTATTTTTTATTTTTTATTTTTACAATCGTCTTGATTCTCGCATAATTTATAAATATAAAAAGTGGAATCTTTTTGTTTTTACTTGAATTACTAAGGAGATCTGTTTATTAACATGAAAAAAGCAAATTTTATCTGGTTATCACCAAGAAAAGACATATATCAAGTTTTATAAAAATTATTTTATGTTTGCAGTATAACTTTTCTTATTAAAATTACTGAAATGTATGCGAATTTTTTTATATTTGTATTTTTGGTTTAAAAATATCCTTAAAAACAAAATCGCCTAAGCATTTAATTTTATTTTTTAATTAAAGATTCATTATTTAAATTTTACTTACAAGGAATACTCGTGGTTTAGTTTTACTTTTCTCCAAATCTATGATTACGGGGTCTTTTTACATAAATTCGGCTTCGTATTGTTTAAACTTTCAGGTAACTTATTTAGAGCTGCAAAGTTATTTATTTTTAAATAAATATGATGGACTATACTAAACATTTTTAAAAATCGTTTTTGACTGCAAAAAATTTGATTAAAGAAAATTTATACTTTTTATATAGCTTAAAAAAATCAATTTGCATAAATCTATTTTTAAGTCTGTATTTTTCTAGTAACAAATGTATATTTATCACTGGAAAAATCATAAATAAATAGAAATACTGACAAAATTTGCTAAAAACTCGATGTATTCTTAGAAAAGGATTTATCCACCATAAATTTATATTACACGCAAAGAAAATTCAAGATGTAAATTATGAGAATAAATATTTCAGTATTTTCTTAGCATTTTTATAATCTAATTTTTTAAAGGCAATAAAAATTGTGATTTTCAGTAATATCTGAACGTTCCGATGACTTATATGATTAAAAGAAGTGAGTTCCATCAAAATAATTATATATAAACTTATTTTGATTTCCTTGATTACGTAAAATTATTTGAAATCGGTAGATAATCTTCAAATATAAAACGCTTATATAAAATCTCTTGGATTATTATATAGCGGTTTTTACTTTTCTTGATCTGTACCATTTTTGTTTTCACTTTTGAAGTGTATTCATCATTAAAGTAAATATTATCTCGAATGATCTTAATATCACTATTATTGATTTTTTACGGCTGCCTTAGCACATCTTATAATTACAAAAAAAATGTGTTAAAAAACTACATAGCAAATTCCATTATATATAGGTATTTATATATTTTAATAATTTTTTTTTGACTATTTTGAAAATTTTTAGAAGCTCAATACTAAATTAAGATTATGATTTTTTTATTTTGTAATTACAATAAAATTAGAAAAATCACATATTAATTTATATAAATATGTTATCTTCATACGCCGTTTTTTACATCTTATAATTTTTTGTAATTTAAAACAATTTTTATTGATATAGAAATTCTGATTTTATTTAAGGCTATAGTTATAACATTAAAGAAATATTTATTTTTAATTGGACCTTTTTTTACGATATATTGCAAATTGTTTGGCTTATAAAAGAAATCATGATTTTGAGTGTTTTATTACATCATTTTTATGATTCTGATCAGCCAAATACAAATTAAATACACGAAAGATCCAAGGATATGCAAGCTTTGGGATTTAGATTTTTTTTACTAAAGGTAAAAAAGGCTATAAGCACTTAAAAAGAAGTACGAAAGTAGAAAACGCTGTAGGTACATAAAATCAAGCAAGCTGTGTCGAAAAGGTTAACTTAAATTATAACAAAAACTTTAGCCTTAAAAATGAACTTACGAATAATAATAATTTTATCTTAGAAACTCATAATCAATATAAAATTGTTAAAAACATGCTTGTTTTAGACCATTACACATATAAGTCCAATATAAAATATCTGTATACACATCTCAAAAAAATAAATTAAGTTTTAAATTTATTGGCTTTATACATATAATATTTGAATTTTTTGTCTTGAGTACCCGCAAGATAAATCATCAAAGAAAATATGCGGCGCAAAAGAAGATATACGAATGTATACTTTTTAGTAATAATCTGTAGATCGCAAAGACTTCCACTTTTTCAATTTTATAAAAAAGTAAATACACAAAAAATAAAAATATATTAATTTTGTAATTTTTTATAAGACTTTTTCTATTCATACTAAGATGATGTATTATTTAATAGTGCATAAGATAATAATGTTATAGAATTGGTCAATTTACGTTTTATCTTGTTATATTTTCTCAGTATAAGATTCAGCGCTTTTCAAATCATTGGGATGTCTAACCCAATAATTTAGTCATACATTTATAATTATTTTATCCTTTACGAATTAATTTATGAAAATACATAAAAAAATTCCCATGGCATATTTTTAGCTATAAAAAATAAAAGAATATATACAAAATTAATATAAATACTCATAAATCTATGTTGTAGATTATAATATAAATATGTAATAAAAATTGCAATTATCTACACTAAATATATAATTTAGTAGGAATTTTTAATCTTAAATTTCTTTAGATAAATAATGAATGAAATAAGCATAGATTTTCTTGCATATTTTTTTTTTAATTTAAAACCCAAAACTTTTATGTTTTTATAATTTTTTATATTTTATCTTCTGAAATTTTTTTTCTATCATAGAATTATTAAAAGACGCTTGCTTAGTAAAACTTAATTTTGCCTTCTAATCGAGTTCTACATTATATTTCGTTTCGTGTCTAAATTATAAAATTTTGTTTGACAGTAGGTATTCACTTTCTGAATTCAATCCAATAATTACAGATATATGTGAATATTAGTGTTATTTGTTATCCCTCGTGTGACTGGGAATAACAGCATTGTTTTTGTTATACTTTTTATAACGATATATACGTAAACGAATGTATTAAAAACAAATTGTGAGATTTGCAAGGTTAAATGACATCGTTATATCTTGTAATAGATGTTTAATTCGCTATGCTAAAATCAAGTATCCATCATGTCTGAGAGTAATCTAGATGTAATTTTTTATAAATTTTACTTAGATTTTATTTAACTTCTTCATCTCATTTTAATATCCAGAATTTTTCCAAAATAATTTGTATTTTTGATAGCACGATTGCCACTTTTTGCTACACTTCACATAAAATAATTTTTTTATAATAATTTTGAAAATAAAAATATTTAAATATTGTTTGTATTTAACTACGCATATTTGTAACATAGGCTGAAACTCAAAATGCTTTATATAACAGAATAGTGTTTTGGGCTTTTGTGCATTTATCTTTTATTTTTTTCGCTGAAGATCAAATATTCTAATAGATACCGCATACATATTATTATTGTTTGTGTATTCTATTTAAAGTAATGGATTGCAAAACAAACCAATATCAATATCAATTTTAATTAATAATAATAATTTAGCATAAATTTTTTTTAATATTAAGTATACTGTAAAGTATATTTTTAGCTTCAAATTATATGTTCTAGATTTAAATTCACTGGAAATTTTTCTCAAGAGAGCATGATAAAATTAATTTTACATGTATATTCTACTATTTTATATTTTTATATATAGACTACAGGCAGAGGAAATAAAAATATTCAAGATAAAGCATGGGAAAACTATTAGAACGCATGCGCAAAAAATGCTTACTTTAACATGACGTAAATTTTCATGATAAAAATTATCTAAAAATATTATCTTTAGCAAAATGTGTAAGTCCTGTTGTAATGGGATGTGAATTCGCATGTTTCTAAATATTTTGTTGATAGAAGCGGTACAGTCACACCATTTGATCAAAAATTAAAAAATTCCAATCAGTTATTTTGTAGAAAGAATTATTTAAAAACAGATAATAAACATGATGATTCGAATCTTAAATTTCAAAGTATTGCAGATAAAAATATAAGAAAAAGAGGTTCTAATTGGTGTACTGTATACACGAAAGTAAATTTTATAAAACAAAACCAGGCTTAGTTGTTTCTGATCGAAAATTAATTAAAATTCATGCACAAAACAGCACTAAATAACCAATTCAAAATACTTTACAGAGTATTTCACCATTATGATACATATTATAAGATTGTTATATGTCGAAAAATGTGATCTTTTTTAAAAGAAAGATAATATTATACACCCAGAAAGTATTTAAATAAAACGTTCACATACAGAATCTTTAAAAATGCTGAAAATATTTATAAAGACTAGAAAAGGAAAACAATACCCATCAGATGGTAAAATTAATATAATTTATAATGTACGTAAAACATATAATTTTTGAAAGAAATAACTTTTAATATACATCTCCGAAAAACTCATAAAAAATTTATTATTTTTTGTAAAGTATGAATGGTTTTTTGGATCCTTACATTTCGCTTCCGATGGTATTATAAAGCAGAAGGTTTTTTTTATCAAAGTTTTATTTTTACGATATTAAGTTGACTGTTTTTCTAATACTAGTATAAAACTAGATGTGCTAATATTTTTATTGTATTTCTTATATACTTAAGATAATAATTGATGTAATTTCTATAATTTACTACGTATACAAACAAGTGTTCATTCGATATATTCTTTAAATAGAAAAGCCGATAAAAAAAATCGATATTTTGCCATGGTGTATTTGTATACTTTCTTATTTACTTACATACACATATAAAAGTTTAATGCGCAAGTAGCTTTCAAAATTGAATAAAATGAATAATTCTACATGGACATCTTAAAATAAAATATAAAACTTTTTTGTTTTGCACAAAATCATTTTTTTGATATGCCAAAAACCGTATGCTATATCAATCAAAACAGAAAATATGACATAGATTATATATAAAAGGCTACATCTGGTTCATAATAATGCATGCTCTATATATGAATCTACATGAAATCTTATTTAATAGCATATTTTCGAAGTATTTTATTATATTTACAGTCAAACATGTGGAAATCCTATAATAGAAAAAATAAAACTTTTGTAGTTGTATCTATATAATGTCATCAAAGAAACTGTAATTTCTATTAAATTGTTTTTTATAATTTATATAGCCGTCTCGGTGGATAAAAAAGGTTTTAATTTTTGCTTTACTTATAAAATTTTAATTAAAGATTGATTGGTTCAAAATTAGAACTATAATATCTTTCACTCTTTATAAGTTTTTTTGAAGTTTTTATGGAAAATCATGTTTAAAGTATGATGATTTATGCGATATTATTTAAAAGCATATTATTAATAGAAAAATTTTGTCAAAAGTTCATTTTATGGTATTATTATTTTAAAATACTTTATCGAAAAACTAAAATACTTGTGATCACAACTGGCTGAGTATATTTGTGCTGCTATTAAAGAAAAGTAAATAGCCCGCTCTATTGGTTGCTTAATAATATTTTAATATGTAATTATTGTCTTTTTAATAATATAAATGCAAATTTTTCCATTTGTAATATAAAGATGAAATTTCTGGAAAGTATTTAGTTTTCTAGTATATATATCTTTGGTAAATATTTTTGTATATATACATAACACCAGAATTTATATTTCCTGATATTTTATCACTTTAGTTTGATATTTATTATTTATTTATGGGTTAATTAGCTTTTTATCGATTTTATCTATTTAGACGTGTTCAGCGTGTTGGGAATATTCCACAACTCCTTGATGCATCTTTTGACACCTTCTTCTGATCTATCTTCATCAACTGCTCTTCTTCTCTCAAATGAGATGAGTCCAAGTGTCTTGCGATGTGTGAGAGCTTGCATGTATGCTTCTACTTCGTCCGCTATTTTTAACTCCTTAATATATTTTTTATGATATTTTGTGACCACCCCATCCCAAGTCATCACATATGGTATTATTTATCACTTTAGAATAATTCAATTTATAAATCATGTCAAATATAAAATTATTTAAGGCTTTACATAAGTCTCAAAATGTATTATGCTATAATTGTAATATTAATTGTCTTAATTTAATTAATTTTTTCTTTTTTTGTTGTAGAATATGCCTTTTATATATTCAATAATCAAAGCATGAATATGATAAATCTAAGTTAAAAATATGTTTAATATGCCTTTTATCGTTGTGATATGCTACATTTATACACAATCTTATGGTTTTTCTCACAGCATTTAGAAAAAGATACGGATAAGAAACTATATCTATATATTTTATTTTAAGATCGAGAATATAAACAGTGCTTAAATTCCATTGTTATAACCCGTGGTTTTTGCATAAAAATAAATGTTTAGACCGTAAGTCTTTTTTTCTGATATAATATTTTTAGCCTGATTCATGCTCTAATTGTGATCTGAAAAGATCTAATAGAAATTATTTTCTATTTTAAGAAAACGAATCCCACCACAAAATTTTAGATTGGTTTAAAAAAATTATGGAAAAAAGCTCGACAAGAATAAGGAAAATGTTTGATTTGTTATATATATTAAAGGACATTTATACTATTGCTCTTTTTTTTACACATAGCTTGTAATTACTGCAATTCGACACAATAGATAATATAAATTTTGCTTATATTTTTTAATTATAGATTTTTTTGTTGGATTTATTTTTTTTGAAAATAATTTAAGCTTTACGAAATTTCGGAACCTTGCATTTATTATTATTTTATTACATTTTAATGCCCATGCCTTAACAAATATTATTTTGAATTTATTTTTTGTACATTTCACAATATCAAAGTTAAGTTCTTAAATAAATATACCTGTTATTTAAAAAAAACAATTAAATCAAATTGTCTGTAATTTAAAATTACTTTTTTTGAATGATCTTAATATTACACATAAAATAAGCAAAATTCTATTTTGTTTATAGGGGTGTCTAGAAATTGCTATTTTTCTATTCATAAAAATTGTATTCATTAAGAATTTATTATCCATTTTTCTAAATCGGTAAATTGTAATAAATGCTTCCATTCGCCAATTTCTGTAAAAAGCAAATGATATTCACTAAAGCAATAAAATCACAAAAAAAAAAGAAAATATGGACAATGTTATTATAGAAATTGGGAAAGATGGGATTCTGAATGATAAAATGCATTACATCAAATCAAAAAAACTATCACTGTATCAAGAAGATTATGCATCGATGCTGAAAAGAAGCAAAGAAGAAAAAGAGGTTAATCTTAATGAAAAAATTTACATTTCTGCTATAATTTTCTCTATAGGAAATATTGCAATTATTATTCTTAATTTTATTTTCATTGGGATATCTAAGGATAACTTTACTTGTGATTCAAATTTTTATGCGGCACTCTTAACTAATTTGGTCATGGGAATTCTATATTTCGTAAACTATTGTCTTTTAGTTAAGGAATTGCTTGTTTTAGCAGATAATAGAAAATATCGGGCTCTTTTCGGCATTTTTTTGTTGTCTGTTTTGCATGGCTATCTTTTTATTGATGGATACCCCAGGATTAAGGGTTTGGATTGTTTTACAAATTAAAAGGTTCTAATGAATTTTTCGCGATACTAGGATTTATCTTTTATGTTTATATTATTCCTAAAAAATAATTTATGTAATTTTTCAACTTTTTTTGAGTTTTGTGAGTGTTGCTGTTAATTCTATTATCAATAAACAAAGATGATAAAATATGAAAATCAATGTTTTTTGTGCAAAAATAGACTACACGAATTTGAATAAACACATTTTCGATATACATCTTATAAAATAGTTTATAAAGGCCTAAATAATGGTGGCATTTTTTTCAACACACCGAATAAACATTCAATTATATAATATCAATTACTTTCTATCAAATAAATGTGTAATAATAATAAAACCAGCAGAAAACCCTTTCAAATGATTAAAGTGCCTCAAATATAAATATTTAAATGCATGGCTGAGCAACGTGCTGCAATAATTGTGAAGAATCAACATATAGGCTTTACCATCAATATAAAAACTTTCGATAAAACAAAATAAATTTAGAATGGAGTTATACAAATAATATCATCAAAGTAAATTTATTTGAGTTTATTTAAAATATAAAATCTATTTGTTATCTTAGTAGGAACAATCTCGACTATAATTACCAAGTAACCAATAAAAATATACCCATTTATGGATGGAGGATAAACAAATTTCATTACAATATTTGTTCTTTCTTGCTTTTTGTTCAAAAATTCTTTGTTAACATTTAAATTTTTTAATTAGTACTATCTATGGTTTTTTAATCAAATAATATGAATTAAAATGTAAACATGATTGGTAAAAATTCAATGATAGAAAATAGCATAAAAAAGAATGTTTGTTATTATATAAAGCATATAAAAAAATCTTTATTAATATTAACAGTCAATAAAAGGGAAAATATGCGTATATAATTGGCATAAAGGCTATTTTTGTTCTAGTAAGATTAACAGCAAACCACTATTATCTTTTTTTTGAACTGTTAGGGAACAACACAGAAACATAAAAAAAAACTCGAAATCAAGCAACAATAAAATCGATTATAAAAGAGGAAAATATATTAATAATTTTTCTGCTGTTATGAACACAACTAATCGAAAAAACAAATTTGATTTTTCCGCACAATCTTAAAATAAAAAAAATTTTAATTGCCTATATTTTAAATGGTATTTTATGTATTTTTGTGTGTTTCTAAATTATAAATTAAATATATAGCTGATGTCTATTTTAGGGTTTACGTTCCTCTTAATTTTATAATGGATTGTAAATATAGCATAAAAGTATCACCATTTTGAACTCTTCACACTTTTTTATTGTAAAATATATGATGGGCTTTCTTATATTACACAATAGCTTTCAAGTCTTTAATTATTCCTATGAAATTGAAAATGATCCATAGACATTAAAAATGTATTTGAAGCTATTTAATTCTTTTTTAAGATTTTTATATAATGTACTAAAATTTTAATATTTAAACATGAAGTGTACAAATAAAACCTATTTAGATTTATAATATTTTTATAATCAACGATGTAAATTCACAAATTTACCATATTAACAAAGATTTTATCATTAAATATATATTTTTTGCAACTTCGTTTTAATTAAAATTTAAATTACGTGTTTTTATTATAAAACCAATTTAAATTATATTGATTTTTAAAAAGAAAGATGTAAACATATTTAATGAAAAATTGTGTCTGTTTATAAAGGCCTTTTAAATTTCATTAATTTTTATTGTAAGCTAGTATTTTTTTGTAGTTGGTTGAAAAAAGATATGGTAAACCGGATGAATATAATGAAAAATACATATAAAATTATGTAAATCATAGTCTTAATACAAGAATTAAAAAGGATAATACTGTAAAATCTATATATAAGCAGTAAATATTTTCAAATTATGGGTGCTTAAAAACAGATGGATTTGAATAATCGCATGCCCTAAAATTCTATAAACTTTGAGATCAAAAATCGATTCTATTATATCAAATTTTAATTTTAACTTGATAATATCGAAACCGAGAAATAATCAGAAAAATCAAAACACATTTGCACAAAGTTACAGAAAAAGAAAACAGTTCGCATTTGGAGAAAAATCAATAAAACTAAAAAAATAATAATAATAAAAATAAAAATATAGTAAATTATTAAATAAATGATTCGAACATAAGAATAACATTTATAACATCGTAAATACTTATTTAGTTAAATAAAAACATATTAATTTTTTATATCATAAATCATATTATTAATACAGACTGAAATTCTTTATTAAAAATAAACAATAGATTTTTTTTAAAAAATACGCATAACGAAAGTAAAAAAAATCCATCAATACCATAATCCGGAAATATGCTCTGAACTAGAATTTTATCAACAAAGTAATAAAGTATAGAAATTCAATTGAAATTTATAACCATTATTATAATACTAATATAAAAAATTAACAGATTAAAAGTGATAATCAAACAATTACTGCTTTGTATAAGATTCAAAACATAATAATTTTGTGGTATTAAGCTACAAGGAATTAATTGAATAAATCTAGATATGAGTAATAAAACATAGAAATATAGGTATTACTATGTTATTTTGCACAAATCTCATTAAATCTTATCTTTAAACATAAATTTTCTAGTCTAACATAATTATAACAAAAAATTAAGCATAAAACTTCTCTTCTGTCTTCTTAGTTTCAGTATAATCATAAAAAATTTATTAATGCATATGTTTTATGATTATAATATTATTTTTTTCCTGTTAAATTTTTGAATATTAAATATAAAAAGGCTAATAGTATTTATTTATTACAATTTTTTATTTTTTCTATGAACAATCATTTAAATAAAATGTAATTACAATTTTTTTTGGTTAACATACTTTTTTAGCTTCATTTGCGGTTTATTTAAATTTTTATTAATATGTGTATATTTCAAACATTTTATATATTATGTTGTTTACGAACAACAACAAATCATAAAAGGTAAAACGCATATTACATGCAAGTCCTACTATAAATATTTTTGCTGCAGCTCAAATATTTTCATCTAGCATCTAACCATCAGAACCGTTATATATACATAAACTGTGAAAAGAGGCGATTCAGTTTTACAAATGCGTCCCATTGGTGTTTATAAACTTATTTGAATTTCAAATTTTTTTACCGTCTTGGTATAATCTTATTCTAATCAAAAAAATTATTTTACTCTCCTCAAATTTTCTACTAAATTATGAGTATTGCACCTAACTGATATTATATCACATCACTGACATGTGTATAGTATATACATAATAATATTAATTATATAAATAAAGACACAAATATTTTTTTATACTTTACAAAAGAATATTTTTAATGATATATTAAAGTTCACGAAGAAAAAATAAATTTTATGTCTGTTGAAATTAAGCAAGTGACACGATTTTGTAAAATATTTTTTCGTTTTAAGTCCAATTTGTATATCAAATATTAAATTATTTTCATGGATAAATTGAGTTTTTTAACAAATGAAACAGATAATTTATTTAATTTTTAAAGGTTTTTCCGAAATTTTTCAATCATTAATTAATACTAGTATCGTTATTATACACTTTATATGGTGGTCAAGACTCTGAATTTTCATATAATCTTGTCATATTATTATCTTTGATTGTTGTTATCTGGAATAATTACAGTATTTTTTATAGATCACAATCCTTTAAAAATTTTAAAATTTTAAATAAATATGTAAAATAATTTGTTGACCATGAAAAATCACATATTATATTAAAAACTAATAATAACATAGCATATAATGAATACTATAAATTTATTATTTTTACACAAAAAGCAGATTAAAAAGAGGAAATACCTAGCATGTTGACATTTATACCAAAAAGCCCATGATTAAAATAATTATTAAAAAACAAAATCCGTAATTTAAATATACATAAACAGCTAATATCAATTTCGCCGATAATGTAAATAAAGATATTTCTTAATAGATTTTTGTAATAGAAAGATATAGAGGTAAAAAATATGATTTAAAAGAAATATTGTAAAAATGAATATCGAAAAAAAATGAATTTTTATAATTTAAGGAGGATTTGTAATAAAGCATCATTTTTATTGTGCCAATAGTACTGCTATTTTTAAATTTTATGTGTAAATCAATATTTAATGTATTTATAACATGATCTCTGTATTTTTTTCACATTTTTTCTTTGTTTAAAAGCGATTATTATATAAAATCAGAAATATTTGTTGTATTTTTTATATAAATGCCGTAAAATAAATTATATTTTTGCCTGTTATACTTTATTATGCGGCAATATTATTAATATTTTTGTGATTTTAATAAATCTAAAAAATACATCATTTGTATTTATAACAATTTTTTTTACTAATTTATTTAAGGAATGTAACTTTGGGTCTTAAAAAATTTAAAATATAAAAAAATATCAAGAATATTTGGGATAATTTTTGTATCTTAAGAACATTTAAATATTTTTATTCATAGGGATTCTAAGTTGCATCTGCATGTAAGTTTATTCATAACTTTATATGAGAAAAATGTAAATTTTTTATTATTTTTAATGACATTAATGTATTGTAAAAAATATAGCTGAGAATAAACTGCACTATTTATGTAAAAAAGAATGTAAAAATATCTTGAAACTTTCGTTATGATAATGAATAATCCAAATCTTGGTGTGATTTAAACTTCAGTTATTTATTCATTCACCTATGAACTATTCAAAATAATTTTTTTAGGTCGTTTTTCTGCAAATTGGAGTTTTCTAAAACAGCAAAATTACAAAAGCTGTAACTCTTTTTGAATTTTTTGCAATAAAGAAAAAAAGGAATTTTGTGTGGAAATGTTAAATTTTGCACCAAGCTAATTCTCATTCATAGCATCAAGAAGGTATAATTATACGTGATAAATTTATTGTGTTTTTTTTCTATTTTATAGTCAAATACATTGTCTAATTATCGATTAATTATATACGAAAATTATGAAAAAAAAATATATTTTAAGGGTATATATAAATATTTTTTATGGATTAAATTGATTATTAGCTATAGATAATCATTCAAGGTGAACTTCTGCTTGTTTCATAGTGAAAATAAGCAAATTTTTTATATCATCTTATATGTTTACTGTTTTAATCTCACAAAAAAAATAAATTAAAGCTTTAAAGTTTTACTTTTGATGTTTCTCTGACAATAAAATCATATGATTTTGTCTAAAACTGGCAATAAAAGACACAATTTATTACGCGATTGTGAAGATAGAATTCTATATGAATAATAGTTTTTTTTTTGATTACGGAATTAAAATTGGTTTTGAATCTCTTCAGAGCCTGGTGGGTGTGAAATAAAAATGAGAGCACGTTTATTTTCAAAGAAAAAGAAGATTGAAAATTCACGTGTTTTAAAAAGTCTATATCGGCTTCTGGTGTGAAATGAACTATTATATTTGTTTATTGTAAATTAAGAAAAGTTTTAATATCTATATCATAGTAAGAGTATAAATTATTTTATCGCCAAGCATTAATAAATTGAATTTTTGTGTCATAAAAGGAATAAAAACCAGGGATTTTTGTATTTCTTTACACATTTTCCGCTAAGACAATCCAATTTCACTCATTGTTCATAGAAAATTTATTCGAATTTCAATCTATTCTTTTTATAACCTTCCAACATTTATAGATTTGATCATTTTCTTATCCCTTTATTTGTTATGAATTATATAAAATCGTAATAGTTAATGGTTTATTCGTTTGTGAAGTTAAAATCCCAGGCGAAGTAGAAGCATACATGTAAGCTCTCACACTCCACAAGACACTTGAATTCATCTCAATTGGAGAAGAAGAGCATTTGATGGAGATATAGGGGTAAGGTGTCAAAAGATGAGTTAAGTGTTGTTGAATATTTCCATTGGGCTGGCCATCTAAATACATAAAATTGATAAAAAGAAACTAACCGAAATTCATAAAAAATTGTTGTATGTCTCGACATCCATTGGCATTTCCCACTTTCAATATACGCTTATGAAAATATATAACATAGCATTGTAATTTTCTTTTTATTTATTTATGGGTTAAGTTTCTTTTTATCATTCCATCAATTGTGATGCAGTCGGCCCATTTGGAAAATTACAGAAACCCTGATACATCTTTTGGCATCTCCTCGTGATCTTTCTTTATCAACTACTTTTCTTCTCTCAAATGAGATGAGTTCAAGTATCTTGAAACAGCATTGTAGATAGTTGTTTATTTACAGGGCTAAATTGCTCGTTTAACTTTAGTTTTTGTTTTCAAGCACAACTTGCTTAAATTCCCGTGTGCAGAGCATATTAATACTTTCGGTTATTTTCTCCTCTCAGAAGTCTTCTTCAATAGGCGTCCTTTGTTTAGCATTTTAAATAAATATATTATGCTATTTGGAAGTAAAAGTAACAAATAAGATGTGATATGTTTTATATCTTTAAATTTACTGGAATTACTATATTTAATAGTGAACTTAATATTGATATAAAATAACATTGTAAATAAATACTATAATTGGTTCTTACCAAAAATTATCAAATATAAATAGAGATTATTTGTTAGATATTAATTTAATCTTGTTCAAAAAAACTTCAGAATGCTCTTTAGTACAAGTTATCGCAGATACTTCCCTCACCTCTTCATCTTACAATCTTTCTAAACGTAGTTTTTAATTCCGGACTTGTTCTTTCAAGTTTCTTCATACTCTTATTTTTTGAGCGTATTCTTTGCTTCTGTTTCACATGAAATTTCTAACGCCACAATATACGAATTATGGTATTTTGTAAACATAGCATCCCAATTTATGAACTTGTTCCTTGAAATAAATATAATAAGATATATGGGGTAAATTTATTGTCGGATACTGTTTTATGAATAACTACGATAAAACAATAATAGTATAAATATATTCCAGATAACCAGAATATTTAGATAAAATAAAATAGTAAAATATAATTAATAATTTATAGGTGCAATAAGTAAGTTAGGAATAAAAAATTAGGATAAAAGTATTTCAATTATAAATAGTTATATAGGAAAAAAATTCCAAATATTTATAAATGAATAAAGTTTATTTAAATTTTAAAGAGAAATTTTTTTGAAAAATAATATTTTGTTTTCTTACACGCAAGCTTTTTGATGAAATAAAGACATAATATTTTAACTTCATTTTTTTGTGCAAAACCTTTTTCTTGATTAATAATGTTTCAAAAACTTAAATTGAAACATGAGTTGATAGTTATATATATTAAGTAATAGGGTTTGGATGTATCTTTGATATTTTATGCATATTTTAAGATTTTTAAATGGGTAAATATGATTTAATTCTTTTTTAGTTAATAATGTTGCCAAGTTTTTCTTCTTATATGGTAGATATTTGATTTACACATAAGTAATCAATATATCTTTTTTTTGTTCAATAAAAGATGTTTTATATTAATTTAAATAGCTCTTAATTTCACTTAAACAATTCCTAGAAATATTTTATTTAAAAGCATCATATATTTAAATAGCTTGTAATTATAATATATTGGGATGTGCAATTAAGAATTATTCAGATTAGTATAATGTTGTTAAATATCTAATTCTTTTTAATACTTCACCTAGAACATGCTTAAAATTGTCTCTTTTAAAATATCAAATATTTAAATAGCTTGTAATTATAATATATTGGGATGTGCAATCAAGAATTATTCAGATTAGTATAATGTTTATAAATAATTAATTCTGTTAATACTTCACTTAGAACAAGCTTAGAATTGTTTGTTTTAAAATATCAAATATTTAAAGAGTTTATAATTATAATATATTGTGGTTTGGAATCACGATAGTAAGATTAGTGAAACGTTTTAGATCCATTCATATCGTTTAAAATTTCATTATAAAAACTAAGAAATGTAATATTTAAAACAACATATATTAAATCCGTTTGTAATTATAAAATATTGAGATGGGAAATAAAGAGTTATTATAATTCACAAATAGATTATGTTTTACTTAGAAATGGTTTACTGCAAAACAAAATTGAAAATTAAATAACTTGTGATCATTAATTCTATAATAATTCATGAAAGCAATTTATAAAACATTTTAAAATTTCAATATATGATTTCTTCCTTTAGTATTTGATAATTATTATTAAAATACAAGTTATACAATTTACTTTTTTTCAAAAATTAAAAGCCATAAATATTTTATCAATGCAATTTTAAATTCAAAATCAAGAAATTAATATTTTCGATACCAAGTTTCAGATTTTCAAAAACAATAAATGCAAGCCCATACCATTTCCAAGAATGTATTTTTTAAAGCCATCATTAAAAGAGCTTGTGCAGTTTTACAAGAAGACATATTCAGACCACACTTTGATGGCTATAATACGGTCGACACGTGATATCAAGCCAAAAATGAAATGTGATAAGTGTGAACATACTAATGGAGTAGAGAAAGGGCCGAGTGATTTGTATAGTGTTGTGGAATGGTATAGTGAAGTTGTTTTGTTGCTTGAGAAATCGAGGTTGAGTGATGTTATGGTTGCTCAGTTTGTTTATCTTGAGTTGGTGAGATTGGTCGAGGAGTTTGATGATGATGAGATTTTTTATGTGGCTAAACAATGTGGTACTTTTTTGAGTAATTCAGATTGTGGTGATGTTGTTGGTAATTCGAGTTTTGATAATATAATGCATGATGAGACAGATCATAATGATGAAGTTACCAACATTAAAGAATTAAATGATTGTGAATATAAAATCTACGTCAATGATGGATCTGATCACAAAGATAAAATTGATTTTGCGAATTGTAAAGTAGATTTAAGTAAAGAAAATAACGGTACTATGGATAGTGCACAATATAATGTTATTGGTATAGATAGTACCAAGGAAAATATCGGTAGTATAGATAGTACACTAGGCAATATTGGTAGCATGGAGGACAATTTAAATGAAAATGATTTTGCTTATGGAACACCTAATAGTACTATAATAGCAAAGCCAGGAACACAGAAATGTACGTGCAAGGAAATAAAAAGAGATTTACATCTTTTTTACAATGGAATATCACGTTTAGCAAAACTAATAATACCTTTTAGAGCCAAAAATGCAGTAAATCTTATGATTTATTTAGCACAGAAAACCGATACTTCTATTCTAAGAGAAGTGACATCAATTTATTTCGATCGACACGATTATCAAATTGAAATGCTGCTTTGGATATACTCTATTGATTCTAAAAGAATTGAACATGTTAATGAAAGAGATATTGATAATGATAAAGATGATCTTAGTAGTAGCCTAAATAATTTTGGTGATTTATCTAGAAATGATCACGCCAATTTTAATGGTGATGACACTGAGAATACGGGATCCAGTATTGTTAATAATGCTGAGAATAGATCTAGAAATAATATTGAGAACAACAATAAAAATTTTGAGACTACCACTATTAACAACGTGAGTCATGATATATGCAAAATTACTAATGATAGCGATCCAAGTAACAGCTTTAGAAACCTCGATACCAATAAAACTAACGATAATAGTAATGTTGAAACTATTGACAACAGTACTGTAGATGAATCTATCGGTAGTAGTGACGTTGAAACGATTGACAACTGTACTAATAACGAAGCTATAGATAGTAGTGACTTCAAAATTATTGACAACAGTACTTATAATGAAGCTATAGGTAGTAGTAACGCTGAAACGATTGACATCTGTACTAATAATGAAGCTATAGATAGTAGTGACGCTAGAGCGCTTGACGAAAGTGCTATAAAAAACCCTAAAAATAAAACCATTGATGATATTAATGTTGAAAAGATTGACAACTGTACTTTAGCCGGTAACGAAACTAATTACGAAATCAACAACCACATCAATAATGATAGAAAAAATGGCAATACTATTAGTAATATCAACAAAAATAGTAAAGATATAAATATTCAAATTAACGATGACAACGATAAAATAAAGAATGACAAAAATGTTTTCATCAATAGTAACGCGTATATAAAGAAAAATCTTGACAATAACAGTGTTGATAGTAATTCTCATTATATTACACATAATATAAACACGAATTCCCAATTAAAATCACAACTAGAAAAAGATATTCAAAAATGTGCCGTTCTTCTTTATGAATATCCTAACAATCCACTATCATACACAGCTTCAATATTTTACATTACCAATCTATGTAAATTTCTAGAAACAAAACACAATAACACACTGTATATGATATTCAGATCATTTTTCAAACAAACTATCATACAAACACATTCTGATGAAAACAATGGATCTATATCACTAGAAATATCTAAGTATATAAACAATAACGATGAATTGTGCAACGGTGACATCGATAATAATACAATTCACAATGTAGATTCAAATAATAGTAATGTTCACATTGAAAACTTGGTCAAGAATCTATTTGTTGATACTGATATAAGCATAAAAATGAACACTATCGTCCAAAACTTATCTAAAATTTCCAAATTTAAATATATTAAGGAAAATATTATTGAAAGAGAATACATTTTTGGCATGCTATGGAACTCTACTGCTAATATAAGAAAAATTTTACTTTCTACTGATAATTTCTGGACTCTAAAGGATTTTCACTGCTCCAAAACTGAAAATGTAAAAATTAATTACCTTGATGAATATGATTATACTAATGAAAATGGTGCAGTAGATTACGATATTGATGAAAATACATGTTATTGGAATAAGTTTAATGGGAATAACATTAGCATGGCTTATAGCGGTAATCAAAACATTCTCACTAAAAATCATAAAAATAATTATATTGGTGATAAAAACAATAATAAGGATGATAACTCGACTGTAAATCAATCTTTAAATAACAAGCTACATACAAATAATTGTATTGGAGATAACAACAAAAATAAGGATGATGACTCGACAAGAAGTCAACTAAAAAATAACAAGAAACATACAAATGAAGGTATTGGAGATAGCAACAATGATACAGATTGTAACTCGACTGACAATCAGTTTTTAAATAACAAGCTGCATACGAATTATTGTATTGGAGATAACAACAATAATAAGGATGATGACTCGACAACCAGTCAACCAAAAAATAACAAGAAACATACAAATGAAGGTATTGGAGATAGCAACAATGATACAGATTGTAACTCGACTGACAATCAGTTTTTAAATAACAAGCTGCATACGAATTATTGTATTGGAGATAACAACAATAATAAGGATGATGACTCGACAACCAGTCAACCAAAAAATAACAAGAAACATACAAATGACGGTATTGGAGATAGCAACAATAATAAAGATTGTAACTCGACTGTAAATCAATCTTTAAATAACAAGCTATATACAAATGATTGTATTGGAGATCAATATTACAACGATAGTTATATTTCGATAAACGATCCAAATGTAAAAAGTAGACTCTGTATGAAAAATAATTCGTACGACAATAACTGTGAGTGTTTCAATATTACAGAGAATATAAATACATGCATGTGCTACATCATAAACAACTGTGAAAATCTATTAAAGAGTTACAATGTGATGGAATCAAAAGGATATATAACAAAAAATATATTATCAGAATATATAAACACTTTTACAAAAATTATATCCGAAAACGAAATAAAGGAACCTTTACTATTCGATAAAGACATGCAAGAATACGCAAACTTCTATAAACATTCATCTAACATAAAAAGTAACAGAAACGATCTCATTGAATTATACACCAAACCATTCATATATATTTTTAGAGAATGGCCATGCAAGGAAATGGCCAAACTGTTCTTTTTGATCGGATACGAAAATGGTAGATGGACCCTTAATGAATATATTTGCGAAATCATCGACACTATAATTCATAACATAGGTAACATAAATGATAATTGCGAAGAACCGAAATTGGAAGAATCATTTAACAATCTATCAATTTCTGTCAAAAAAACATTTTCACAACACAATTCAGAAATTCAAAATAATAAAAATTCTAATAATATCCAGAATATAAACGATATGAACGGATTTGATCACAGAATGTCAATTGATAACAATAATACTTGCAACGATGATACTCTTATAATTGATAATGATTTTAGTGATGTACCCTCTGTTGTTTTGGAAATAAACGAAGATTGTAAATCTCAAATATTGAAAAAAAATATCGATTTCAATCAAGAAGAAACACACCCCATACAAAACCAAAATAAATCAAATGAAAATCAAGCGATATGTATGAATAAGAATGATATAAATGACATTTACAGCATAGAATACACTGATACAGAAGATAAGATATACAACAATAATAGTGTAAAATACATCGATGCGGTAAACGATATAGTTGATAATAATACTTTAACGTACGATACAACAAGCGAAATAAAGGCAAATAAATTGGCTGGAAACGGCGTATTCGACAATAACACCTTTACTTATAACATAATAACCGATATAAAAGCAAATGAATTGACTGAAAATGGAGCAGTTGAGGATAACACTTTAAACTATAGCGTTAAAAGCGAAATAAAAGCAAATAAATTCGCTGAAAATGGCATAGCAGATAATAAAA
This sequence comes from Rhyacophila brunnea, assembly GCF_057557595.1. Taxonomy (NCBI): domain Eukaryota; kingdom Metazoa; phylum Arthropoda; class Insecta; order Trichoptera; family Rhyacophilidae; genus Rhyacophila; species Rhyacophila brunnea. The sequence goes on along the minus strand of NW_028232849.1, from coordinate 288,689 downwards.
AAGATGATAATATACTATATAATAAGAATATAGACCAACTAACACATGAAACACAAAAGAGCAATACATTACTATTAAACGAAACATCAAATAATGAAACAGATATAAGTGTATTAGATAGTATCAATGTGACTAATCTAACAAATGAAATCCAAAGGAGCAAAAAGATTAAGAACAACGAAACATCAATAGATATAAACCAAAAAAAAATAGATACGAAAATTACACTAAAATCCATCATTATCCAAAATTTAATCAAAAAAATGGCTGAAAATAACCCTAAATCAATCATTAGAAACTTCAAAATTCTAAAATACTTTAACTCAAATTTTAACAACCAGATTATAAAAAAAACACTCAAAAACATAAACACATGGAGAGAAAAAAAATTAATGATTCACACACTCAAATCCTTTATCGAAAATGATCATAACTCGGAAAACAACCAGTGGATAAAAAATATCGCTGAACATGTCGCGGAAAATTGTCAAAACGATAAAGTATTTTTTGTAAGAATTATGGCTAATGAACTGAAAAACACTTTGGGAAGGAATTAAAAAAATATGAAATTAAATTTCTTTTCATTTTTGGATCTTGAAAATTTACTATAATATCAAGTAAAAACCATTAACAATTAGTATTTCATATTATTTTATTAAAAAGGTTTAAAACATCACGTTTTTATCGAATAAAAACCATTCTCGATTAGTATTTTAATATTATTTTCTTAAAAGGGTTTAAAAACATCACGTTTTTATCGAATAAAAAATCTTTCTATTTTTTTCTTCTTTAAATTATATTAAAGTTCTTGCATAAATATATAAAATAAAAACCTTTATATCTCTATTTTTAATTGTACCGCTATCATATAAATTAATGTGGCTATTATTGAAAACATAAACCTAGTTCAAAACGAAAAATTGTGAATATGATCTGCTATCATCCGAGTTGTCATTAATATACAACTACAATCCGAAAATAATTCCATATTTTATAACTTAGGGCGGCGTGGTAACTCAATATCATAAAAGGTATCCGAAAAAACTAAAGTAACTAACCCAATTAGAACATATTACAAACATTGGAATTGTGAAATATCCTTGAATTAATAAGTCTTGAACAGAGGAGAAGTATTGAAGAAGAGTTTAAAGAGAAGAAAATAGCTGAAAGTATTAATGCGCTAAGTTCACAAGAGATCAAAAAGGTTGCTTGAGAACAAAAACTAAAATTATAAAAAACTATCTTGCCCTAAAATATATAAATATGCATAACAAACATAGATTACACGTTAAAAACCATAGATATAGAATGCCAATAATACCTTTTTTAACAGTGCTATTGTATGTTTACTCACATAAAGTCTTTTCATGATGTAAAAGATATTTAATGGTTATCAAAGATTTCATCAATACATAGTACTTAACAAGATTTAGATGGATTTTTTATGTCAAAAATAAAGCATAAAATTTATTTATAAAGAAGTATTTTTTTATGCGCAACATTAAAAAATGTTCTTAACAGTAAAATTTGGTTAAATCAACATTTAATTTATGAATTGTGTAAAACACGAATCAAAAATTATTTTTGTGGCGTTTGTTTTTTTTATAAGATTAGTAGATTTCTTAGTTAAATTTTAAGTACACTACTTTTCAGTGTTTGATGCAAACAATATTTATAAATCTAACTATTTAGAACTTGGAATTATTATGGTTGGTAAATATTTAAACCTTCTCTAGCCTTTTTAAACGTCCCGATGGCAACATTGTGAAATAAATTTCATTTTTTTGCGTTAAAAATTGCTATAGGTTTATATGCGTGCTAGTATAGTGTGAAATTTTTTGATCAAATCGCTGTAATATATATTTAAGTTTATGTTTACTTAAACAAAAAAAAAATTGATTATCTTATAAAGGGATTGTAATACTTATTCAAGCGTAGACTACACATCATGCAGATGTAAAAAAATTGTTTTTTAGGGTATACAAAAAAAGACACATATATATGTTTTCTCCACGCAGTAATGTTATTGTGATTAATAAAACTGAGATTATATGCAATTTGACTGTTCAAAATTTGAGAACGTTCAAAACGCGGACATCAAGGTATATACATGTCCAACAAGGGATAATAAATTTAATATAATAGATTTGATTAATATTTAATTACACACCGCAAAAAAATGCAGCCCATAATATTGCACATCTATTATCAAAATTTGAAAACTAGATGAAATCACAAAAAAAAATTTACGATCTGCAAACACCTCTACCAATTATTTTTGAAAAAAATAAGGCGAAAATTGACTGCATAAGTATATAAAAAAATATAAATGGTGGTAGAAATCATATAGGTATATAAAATAATAATAGCCATATAATATTGTAGACATATTTAAAAAAAATAAAATAAGAATTAAATAAATACATAATAAATTGTTGACTAAAATGATTAAATAATGATAATTTTAGTTAGATTATATATAACAAAATCACAAAATTGATCGTGCAGGTTAAATTAGTCAATTATAAATAAATAAAAGTTGTAACTTGATAAAGTAAATAAAAAATTATTTTTAAATTAATATGCATCTTTAAAATACATAATGTATTAGAATTAGAGAACCTACGTTAAAACTCTTCTATAAAAAATCATTAAATTTAATTTTCAACTATATTTGAATTTTATTATTAGGCATATTTTTTACGCTACTTAATTATGTCCGAAGTTAGTGTTATATATATTAACTTATATGTTACAAACGCAAAAAGTTGCGATATGGCATGTATTTAAACGCGATAGACACACTTCAACCATGACATACTAGTTTTTAGCTCTAAGTAATCTCTATATTTTAAACATATAAATATCACGTAAATGCATCTGTTCCAATTGGATAAACGCAATATAAATGCATAATATGGATAGATTTTTCAATAAAACAAGAGTTCACTTTTTATTATATTTCAAAATTGTTTTTAAATCTATATATAATTGGTATACCAACGCAGAAATTTTTTCCAAATAAAGCATATATTATAAATGAAAATTATATGATTTTATAGCATTATATGCACATATTGTGTGTATTATCGCTCGAATTCTATTGAATTTTGCATAAATAGTATAAACCTATAATTTTCTAGATGTAATATTATTAATAAACTATAAAATAGTTTTTAGATTTATTTTGTTATGCACATCAGATCGAGTTTTTCTATTTTAATTTCACTTTTAAAACAATATACACACGATAAATTACATGGTTACAAATCCAATTTTTTATGTTTTAAGTCGTGATAAATAATCTTTATACTGAAAAATAAAAAATTATATAAAAAAATATTTCCACACTTCTATAACATACTTATTATAAAATATCTAATTTAAATATGATTTAGACTATAAAAACCATCCTAAGTTATGTATTTTTCAATGATATGCATACGAATTTTTATTTTAATAAAAAAATTGGACGAAATTATAAAATGAAATAAATTTCGATTTTTAAATCTATATGCAAAAAAGTGCAAATCATGAAAAAAAGTCACAGAATTGAGAAATGGTTTACAATATTTTGTTTAAAAATACGATCTGGAAAATTATGCACAATAAAGACTGCATCAATAATTTTATATTAGGCACGTATTAAACATCAATATAAAAGATAAATTGACGTTTACGTCATTTTTATCAAGAAAAAAAAATGGAAATACAAATCATTAATATATGTTTAAGTACACATTTTAGCTAAACATTTTGTATAGTAGAATAGGTATAACTATAAGTTTGTATAAATTTTAAGTTTTTACTATAAGAAATTTACGTATATTTTTCTAGGCAAAACTATATTAGGTGTAGTTAAATTCTTGTTATTTTGTTATAAAGTAGTCTTAGCCAAATTTTTTATGTAGTTCTAATATACTACATAAGCATGATTCATAAACATAATCAAGAAGCCTGCAAAGAATGAAAAACATAATCACTTTAGTAAAGTAACAAAATATTTTGGCGTATGAAATTTTGATATTCTATTTGATAATCCTCAAATAGCTTCTTTTTATAACTCTAAAAAAATTAAAATTTATTGCGACATCATGCTCAATTCTCGAAACTAAATATCCAGAATATGTTTTTGTTTGTGATAAATAAGATACATTGATAATATATGAAACAAAAAAAACAAAACACTTAGGCATTTCCGTTATCTAACTCACACGTCTTAAATGCTTCAATGCAACATAAAAATGAAGTAATTTCAAAAATAATATATAATTTTTTTTTGCATAAATAAATACCACAAAAGGTCGCATTACATTATATCTATTGATTACCCAAGTAATTATTACAATCAAATAGAATCTAAAAACATACAATCAAAGGTATATAAACAATTTCAATATGTAAGCCTAAGTCCACTCAATACATCAATCACTGTATGATTCGATAAAAATGTAGATCTTTTTAATTTTAGACTGTGTCTGTATACATTTTTTTTAAAATTTTTTTTTCGTTAAAATTGTTTTCACATTATAAATTTGTTCTTTCCATACATATTTTTTTTTATTTTTACTTTTCGTGAAACAATTAAACCGTATGGAATCAATTTTTTTTATAGGATTTTTCATCGAAAATTACAAATTTAAAATTTTATTAAGTTAAATATAAATTTAGTAAATAATTGTAGAAAATATAAGCGTAAGTTGAAAAAATAGCTTGATTAATATCTTTTTACTATAATACACTTTACAAGATATAAAACATTAAAATTATATAAATATAAATTTGAAATTGTTTTTTTGTCGTAAAAACATAAAACCAAAAAAATAAATAAATTTTAAATCGATTATGGTGCAGAATCAGCGATCAGTTTTTGTATTTGATCACATGACAGATAAATGTTCTGTTTAAGATACAGTTTCTTACATGTAATTATGGATTTCACATTTTCATTATTCTAATTTATGCAAATAAAAGTAAAGTTTTAATATAAAAACACGTTAGAAATATTAATAGAAAATAATAAGGAATATATTTCTATAAAAAAATTCACATTCAAAAAAAACATCTAATGTTTGAATCTTTTTTATAAAAAATAAAAAAAGGTTTTGCTTCTAAAATTTGTAAATATACCCGTAAAGGATTATATTTTATGATTTAAAAATACAGAAATACTTTTTTATGGATGATTTAATGTAACATAATCTGCTTTTAATATAAACAGACTCTCTTTTTTTTAATAGATTATAATTATAAAGGTAAAAAATGTGACAAACACACAAATTCGTTTCAAATATACAAATAAGCAACTTAAACACACAAATAGCTTTAGATGTATTTAAATTAAATGAAAAATACTTTTTCATGAGCACATGTAATAAGAAGGTAATTAATGCAAAAAATATTTTTAAAATAATAATTTTGTGTTTTGTCGAGACGAAGTAAACAGTTGATAGGATCATTTTTTGGGCGGGTTTTAAGCGTTTAGATAGATGTCATACATAGTATACAAATTTTTTATGCATAAATTATAGTTTTTTTAAATGATTAAATTCTTCTTCGTAAGCAGAAATGACATCGATACATAAATGTTTTTTGTAAATACTTATACAATATAAAAAAAATATTATGCAAATACGGATATGACAAGCATAATTTCTTTTTTTGCGGCAACCATCCAAAGCATAAATATAAACCTTTTATATATTCAAATGCTCGTTTTATTTCTAAAACGCATAGGTTACAAATCAAACCAATACTGTTATAAGCATGTAATCCGTCTATCAATTGTCACTTTTGAAATCTACTAAATAATTAAATGTACTATATAGCAAAAAAGATGATGAACTAATTCAGAGATAGTTGTGTCTATCAAAATTCAAACCATATGGGTAATCCAACATGATAAGTTTATAATATTAGATTGTAAGATGCAAAGGAGAACATTACACAAAGTACTTAAGCCATGTAAATTATAAAATATTTTGGTGATACATCCACAATCATTTTATTACGTAAAAGCATAAAAACTAACAGTTAATTTATATTTTTGTTTTTTATTTTTTTCATGTTACATACATCTTACTGCATTCGACACATATTGCAATTTTTTAATAAAATCGATGCATTGCTTCCCCCAAAAATATTTTATAGATCATAAAGGTAATATAAAATACAAATTAAATTTAAATTATTACCATCAGAAAAATTTTAATGTTCAGAAAAGATAAACTAAGCAAAAAATTTTATGTGGTTTTCTTCTTTAGGGCCTTTTCTTGCCGAAAAAATTAAATAGTATTTTAAAAACACTGTCTTTTATTGGAAGCTAAGGAAAAGACACCATTTTTTGCATGATACCTATTTTACGAGTAAATAAGTACAGATAGTAATTTTAAAAAACTTCCAATGGATGTTTGGGTATGTTCTTAGATTATGAAAAATATAAAAAAAATAATGTACTTTTTTTATCTACTATAGACGTAAATATTATAAAAAATATTTTATTTTTTATTATTATATTCGAAAATATTTAATATTAGTTCGAAAGTTATTTTGAGTAAGATCAAAACATTTCGTGTAAATCAAATATAGAATATCTTTATTTAAAATAAAAAAGCATCTAGCACATCAAATTTAGTAACCTATTAACAAAATCAGACTATATTAAAACATTAAAGTATCATATGCAATCATATATATTTATTAAATACCCTATAATGTAAAAAAGCTTTTTTGCATCTTAACCTTCATGTTATGTGTATAAATAAACCAGATTTTATAATGAAAACTATTTATTATATAAATTTATACTAATAATAAATGCTACAACTAAAAAAAAATATTAAAAATATTTATCGTGTAAAATAAATATATTTTTATTTGGTATGTGGTGTATTTAAAAAATAATAATATGCCATACATATGTTATCCTTCTATTATTTTTCGTGCTTTTTATCAGTGCAAGTAATCAATCTTATAATCCGTAAAATTTTTTTACAGTAATTGGAAATACTTTTTAATTATTTTTTCCAAAAAAAAACAAATTTAATAGATAGATCACACTAACAAGAAAAAAAGCATATGAAAATGTTTGTTATTTTAGATTATATTGATGTTGCAAGCTAGAAGATATGAAAGATGTTTTTTTGTCTAAAAATATTTGTTTAAAATAGCCGTTTGTTAAAGTATAGAAATATGATAAATCTTATTGGATTTAATCTTTTTTCATGCTAAAAAAATATTTGATGTGCGTGTAAAAAATGGAATAAGTTTATGAGCCAATTCTAAATATTTAAATTGTAAAAAAAAAATGTGCATCACATTAAATTGCAAAATGAATAAATTGCAACATAAGACAATAAATTGCATGTTAAGAATTTAACATATATTTTACGAGATATCTAGTAGTTTAATTAACGGAATTTTATTTGATGTCTATTTTTTTTACATTTGGAAGTAAAAGAACATGGTGAAATAACATCTGATCTTTCTATAAAGTTTTTCTTTCCACAGATTTACGATTCTGCGCTACTCATTAGATTACGCGCCTATTTTACACATCAAACTACTAAAAGTCATATAAACATGTAAAAATGCAATTTAAGAAACTTTAAAATTGCGACATATAGTTCATATATTATTTGGTATTTTTATTTTGATATTTTAGCTATTATATCTATTAAAATTTAGTACTAAATCCTAGAAAGCCAAAAGACTATATTTTCGTTGCAGCTGTAGAAAGATAAACGACACGCTCGTGAATGTAAGATACAATTTATGCAGAAAAAATGTTTTTGCTGCTTAAAACACCCCCACTTTACTACATATAAAAATATAAAAGGGTTATATATTTCTTTTCAAAAATATTCAAACATATCATTGTGTTATAAATATGGTAGATTTTTATGCAAATTTGCAGAGCTGAGAAGACAAATATTTAAATCCCCCAAATTGAACATAAGCTGTCAATTCAATGAAAAATATTTTTACTTTGAAATCGCGCAAGCATAAATACACTTATATAATTGGTATGCGTAAATGCAAAAAAAGTTCTGGTTATGCGAAAATATAAAAAAAATTGTATTGTTGCAATTTTTGTCAAATCTTGTTTATAAATGTGATAATATATGTAATGAATGTTTTCTGACATTTAATACCTTTAAAAAGTCATTTTACGCATTTTTTATAAGCAGTTTGGCGTGATAATACATTCAATATCTATTGCTAAATAAATGAGTGGATGATTGAAGATCAAGTATGTATTTTAAAATTCAATATACGCTATTAAAAGCATTTTTTTGCATCTACGGCCCGTATGGATTGCATGAATTGCGTAGATATAACGAAGTACTATATGTAGACATTCTAAATAGGTCAATGTCTATAACTAAGTTACGAAATTTTAAAAAACACTATATATGCAAAAATACAAAATCTTGCCAACCTTTATGTATGTTGTACAAATTATAGATATGAAAATGCTTATTTAAAGATCCTAGTATAGTGTCAAATCATATATAATAAACAATTTACATGTAAAAAAAGGTTTATCAGAGCAAATTCAAGTAGTTTTTCATATATTAGAAATCTTACGGTATAAAAATAAAGAATTTTTTAGGCATGCTGGTATAGGTTCCTGAATAGAAACTTCCATCTATATACAAAAGCTCTCATATCACATGATTAAACTTTTTAGTTGTATATAGTTGCAGATCACATATGTACTGTAACATTGAGATATTGAATATACTTGTCGTTTTTCGATTTCTGTTTTTTATATAAGTTAAGAATTTATTTTGTCAAGTATTAATTTTTTTTAGATTGCGTATCGTCTACAATTTGTTGGACTTAAAGATAAATACTATCTATTCTGTTGATTTTTTAAGAGCTAGTTTAAGCGCCATAACACAGTATCTAGAAATAAGATTCAAAATAGGTACATATTTCTTATTTCAAAATAATTTTCTTCATTGAAATATAATACATGAAAATTGAAAACTAAGTTAGAACATAGAAAAAGTAAAAAAAAAATATTTGGTAATCATATAAATATAAAGTAAGTATTTACCAAAAAATAAAATATGTTCAGGTTGATATTTTTTTGCTTAAATGTAATTTTTTATTATTAATATCAGTGTAAAATAATTCGAGTAATTCTAATGGAACACTATAATAAAAAATCTTTGATTCGGTCAGTATTTATATACTAAAACGCCTTTATAACTTTATAAACATATGTAAAATGCTATTACATAAATTTTTATTTTTGATTAAATTAGAATGATTTTTGATTTACTTTTTATTATGTAATTTAGAGTTGTAAGTGCAAAACATTAGCTTGTACGTAAATCGTCAATATTCATCTTTTATTTTACTTAAAAAGTCGATGTAGTAAATTCTAGATATTATATCATATAATTCGAGTTTTTGTATTATAAGCGATGTGTTATATATTCTGATGTCAAACTTTACCTCTGATCATAATAACTACAAAAAATAGCTTGAATTCGTTAGAGCTTTATCATAAATAAATATATAAACAGCTATAACTTACAGATAAAATTTTACCATTATTTTATATTTCATAGAAAAAAACGTATGATAAAATAAGTTATTGAATTAAGAGATGTATGAATTTTATTGTGTAATGTTTCTTTACACCAAACCGCAAAAAAATTCATTTACAAAACTTAAACAAAAGATTTATAATGAATTATGACCATAAAATGTTTTTTTATAAGTATTCTTTTAATGTATCAGTTATTTCTTTTTATATAATAATTAGAAGAATATATGTAATTTATAAGTTTAGTTCAATGTTATGAGTTGGATTTTTTTAACAAATTCTGGAATTATGACATAAAATATTATAATAGTACACAATAGTACAACAAAGCAATGTAGATTATTATATTTTTACTTCTGTTAAAATTTTTACTTGCTATAGTTTATAATATTGCATATCTAAAATAGAAATAATTGCAAAGTAATTATAAATAGACTCATCACAAAAAGAGAAAACTTTTTATTGAACTTTTACTTAATATATACAGAACCTTTTAAATTAAATTTAAGTTATATATTTTATAAAGATTTTTATAATTTTATTTTGGCAATTTAAGATAGATATTAATATAGTTAGCTTATTAGAAATAAATAATTCATGTTAGATATTTTAAAGAATAGCTTCTAACAACATGAAATTACACTATATCATAATAATTATATCAAAAAGGTATTTTTTCTATCAATATAGCAATATAAAATTAGCTTAGTAGGTATTAATCACAAAAAAACATAGTTTTATAAAATTATTCATTTTTATTGTAGAAACAATTTAAATAAATCATGAAACTTCTTTTTAGGATAATCTAAATAGAAAAAAAAATATAGAAGACTTCATAGTGAGAAAAAAGCTAAAAGTATTGATACTCGACTGCCAAAAAAGTGTTAGCAAGTAGTGTCTGACAACAATTTACAAACTTTAAATATAATTTAGCCCTTAATAAAACTAGTTTTGTAAAATAATATGTATTTTTTATCGGTTGTATAGAATAGCATAAAGCTTCATCTAATTCTGAAAGAATACTTTTTATTTTTCTATATGATACTTTTTACTATATAATTTATTTATGACCGTGTATGAAAGCACGCTCATAAAAACAGATTTTAGGTAAATATTAGTCTAAAAACTATCTTCTTGACACTTCACATATAAAATCTATACTATAAAAATTGATTTTTCGTTTTTTTATATAAAAATTTAATCATCCTCTATGAAGAACAGTAATGACGGCAAGCAAGTTTTTATTAGTATTGGTATTTGTTTTAAATAATATATAAAATTTTTATTGCTAATAAAAAAAAGAATCGCGTTCAATTTTGGAATATTAAAAATATTTTACGTCTAAATGTACTTGATTTAAAGATTTTTGTACAAGCATCATCAAATGCCATTTTAGCAATATTTACTAGCATTGGCTAGGTTTACATATTCAAAAAAGCTCATTTGTTCAATCATTACATCTTATATGATATTACATTTTTTTAGTTCATCATGGTATTTTTGAAAATTGATAACATTTTTTTTCCGCTAGAATCGAATTACTAGTTTACTCTCGAATAAATATTACTTGTGATTCATCTGATTTCATGCGAACAAGCGGGATGATCAAGTAGCTTGCGTCAAATAAAAGAGCATAAAATTAGAAACTTAATACGAACTCTGTGTATTGTAGTCTTAGGAGATTATATTTGTAAAATTTATTTATATATTTATGCTATTTTGTGGTATATTGTGTATCATCTAATAAATTTTTATTGGCTTGCTTTATTATATTTTTATGCTTTGCATGCTTTACTGACACAAGAATCTATTTTCTTCTTAAGCCAGCTGAAAGATCTAATTTATTCTTATAAAAAAACAAATAAAATGATTCCAACGTTGCACCAACAAGCAATACCATCCGGGCTTTTTTGTTTTTTTATATAAAGCCACATAGAATTATTTATTTTTGGGTTACTTTTCTTTTTATCTATTTAGATGGTCAGCGTGTTGGATTTTGCACAACTCCTTGATGCATCTTTTGACACTACCCCCTGATCTATCTTCATCAATTGCCCTTCTTCTCTCGAATGAGATGAGTTCAAGTGTCTTGTGCCGTGTAGGAGCTTGCATGTAGGCTTCTACTTCGTCCGGAATTTTCAACTCCTTAACATATTTTTTATGATATTTTGTGACCACCCCATCCCGAGATATCACATTCATACCATTATATTTTATATCTTTATATAATTTATGATATTGATTTTATCACACCATCAAAGAAAATAATAAAAAAAATTTTATTAAATGTTTATCTCTAATATTTTACTTAACTTTGTGAATTAAAGAGCTAAATTTTATACTAGAATACATAATCAATAGTTAACATATATCTTTGAACACACATGATCTAGCAAATGTTTTTGACAGATTAATATTATGCTATTTATAAACAATATTAAAAGCTTATCATTTTGTGTTTTTATCTAGATCAGTTAATCTCTATTTAATCTAGAATTCTAGAATTTTATACACTTATTCCTATTAAATTTTTAAAATAGAAGATAAATGATTTGTAACATTATATTATTCTGATAAATTATCATATTAACAAAAACCGGTTGGACCATATAAAGCCAACACGTTTAAATAATTTTAGATGAATGATTCACTAGAATTATCATCATACTAGGAATTTCTATGTTTAACAAGAAAAAAATATTTACATAAACATTTTATTTTGATAATTCTACAAAAATAACAGTAATATGCAATAAATTAAAGGCACAAGACAAATTTTCTCTTCAAATGAAACTGATTAAAAATAAATAAACGATTTTGGGATAATAAATTGATATATTACACATATATTTTTATCTCTATGTGATATAATTTTATATAATATAATCATGTTATTCAATTTAAAACGGATTTATAATGCATTATTGTTATAATTTGTCGATGATCAAAAAATATTTTATTTATTAATGGGTTTAGTTTCCTCTCATCAATTTTAGTTATTTAGACGTATTTAGCCTTTTGGGAATATTGAACAAATTCTTTTGAATCTTTTGACACCTTCCAATGATCTATCTTCATCAATCGGACACATTCTCTCAAGTGTGATAATTTAAAGTGTATTTTTTAGTGTATAGCATAAACACGAGTATAATATTCTGTAATATATTTATCTCAATTTCTTGGCTTTATAATCTAAATGTTCAGAAAAAATCGGAAAAGGAACTTATAGAAACTGTGCCATTTTTTTAGGGTTTAAACTACACTAAAATTAATAAGATATAGAATACGCCTAAATTTATTTTTATTTCGTATAATATTTTATCAATATATTAAATCATAAAAAACCTTTCTAAATTTTATATACATACGTAAATAACTATTATAATTCATGACCTATATACAGTATTTTTATAAAATAAACAGCCTCTTTCTAACACACTAAAATTTTACGGTATAGTCCAAAATTTAACGGATTTTATTCCTTTAATCACTTAAATTTACCCCGTAACAGTATAATAGACAGCTTAGAAAGTCATATTACACATCAAATATGCACTGACTGGCAGTCTAAAATTTCAAAATTCAATTTTTTTGAGCAATGCAGAATTTAGAAAGAAATATATAGCATTAATTATTAATAAATCGACTGTATGTTTTATGTGCTCGAGGCGCATAAAAATTTAAAAATCTCTATTTTATATTTTTTAGTATGTTATTATATCATAATATTTCTCATGGCTTATGTAAAAATGTCTGCCATAAAAAAAAGTTTTTTAAATATTGATACCCGAATTGATATGCAATATAAAACATATTATTTTTAAAGACATTATAAAGCCTCTAACAAAATCGTAAATATCATAATATACGCTAAATCTATCGCAATAACAAGCATAAAAACAGCCTTTTATTTTAAAAAAAGCAATCATATTAGAAGTATACTATGTTTATGCAGTAAATTTCATAACATTTTGCTAAAACAATAATATTTGAAAAAATTATATTTACCAATATGGAGGGAAAAAACACGACAAAAAATAAAATTGTTGTTTTAATTGTACAAATTTATTTTTCGAATCTTAGTGAACGAAAGAAAGGTTTTGCAAAGGGTTTATGTAATTCACCCATATACATACGAATGTTTTTTAAAATATTCATTGACATTGAAGAAAGATTTAATTACTTAATGGAAAATATAAACAATATGTGATATAATCATAGCCTTTTTCAATCTTATGTAAAGCAGTATAGTACAATATTATCGTATTAAGTGTAGTAATAATTTAAAGGATCTTTATTGTTATTTTTTTTATCAAGCATCTTATATGAATACCAACATTATTGTTCAACAAAAAAGTAATCCTAATAAAAATACATGCAAAATTAATATTTGCGTCATAAGAAAATATTAAATAGATAATACAACTAAAAAGTAGAATTACGGAATTTACGTTAATAAAATATTTTTGATATTAAATAGAAATACTGACATTTTATTAACTCTTTGTATGTGTTTTATAGCCGTTTTTTATGATTTTTTAAATAAAAATCTCCTGAGGAGGTATTATAAAGCATTTTCGCAAAAATAATTATTTAATGCTTGCTTGCTATTTTTATATACTATAATTAAAAACTGTGAATATGGATTTTTTCTTTTTATAACATCTAACGTTCGCCAAAAAAAATATAGCTATATATTTTATAAATGTTATGGTATCTAGATCCCATAATAACTATAAATTAATATAAAAAACATCAAAGTTTAGAAATAAAAGATATATTTGCATCTTGATTTTTTATTTGCCGATGAAATATTTTTTTTTATTTTAAGCAATTCAATTGCAGAATCTTATAATAACGATGGTATTTTATTACTTGGTATCATAAATTATTATGGTTTCTTTTGCCTTTTTAAACCAATATAATTGTTTATTTTTATATTTTATACAACAGTTATAATGTTTTGTGTTTTTTCAAGTCTGTGCTGTTTAAAAATAAGCAACGGTCAAAATCCAACTTTTTTTATTTTAAAATATGGTTTACTATCGTATTTGTTCATATTAATTTTTATTTAACTATTTTTTTTATTTTATCTTCTTTATTGCTTTTCATATTAATATACATACTAAATTCGTTATTTTTTAGGCATATTGAATAATATGAATAATAGTCCCTTTATTTCATTGACGATGAAAATTATTTTTTATATTAGAATGTCTATATGCACTTCAAAGCTTCTTTCAATTCAAAGAACATTGCCTTACCAAGGTCGAATCTTATAAAACATTTTTGTGCGATTTGTATTTCATCTTTCGTTCTTTCTTTCTTTTAATAAAATAATTAGTTATGGCTTAATATAGGAGTTAATTTCTTTTTTTGGATTTCATTAATGGAAAAAAAGAAAGTCAAGACAAGTTGGTTTGTAGATGGTCTATATTGATATTATGCTGTTCTAAGCAGAAAGTATAAATACACTGTGCGTACAGAGAATCAAGCTAGCTGTCCCTGTGAACAAAAACTAAAATTACGACTATAAATATAGCCCTTAAATAAAAATCAATAATGCTTTTATATATATAAATTGTACTATTAATAAAAATATACCCATTAAAATATGCTTTCATTAAACTATTAAAAGTGATAAGTATGTTTTTGCGTGAAAAATATAATATTTCAGTCTGCTAAAGGGTGATTTAAATGTAGTTTCTTTGTATATTTAGTCTAATAGCTTTTATTATTGCATCCAAAAATTTAGATTTCACGCAGCTTTAACACTATTAAAAATCCAAAATGACACAATATTTATTATCATAAGAGGATTTTGCCATAATAAGTAAAGTGGAACCCCCACGCCACTAAAATACACTGTTTTAGTATTCGCAATAAAAGTATAGTGAATAACAACTGCAAGGATAACATAGACTGAGGTATTTAAAAGCAATAGAAATGCAAATACCTCATTTTTGATCAAAGATTCATATGTGTAATAAATAAAAAGCGAACTCTTTATTGCTGCAAAGCTGCTTGCTATACAAGATAAACGAGCGAGGATTAATTTTTTTGGAGGAAAAAAACAACAAAATGTATAAAAATAGTATCTGATGCGAACTCTTATAGTATTATTCACATCTTTATAGCTGAAGTATTCCGATCCTTTCAGTGCATTATGTTTTTCTGTTTTTAACATTTATCGGCTATAAAAAATGAGAAAAATTTATATTATCAAGCATATATAGTTAATATCATGGAAAAATAGTAATTTCATTTATTTGCGTACGAATTATCCATATAAGTAAATATTTCTCGAAACTAAATGCTAAAGATTATAGAAACTTTATAGTTTGCTTTTAATATTTCATATTTTGAATTATCGCATAATCTTTAGAAATATATTTTATGTCAATCCTGCAGGGAATAGACTATATTTACGTACAGTATCAAACCAAGAAATAACATACATATATGCAATCGTAGTATGATGTATGCAATGAATAATTAGATAATAAACAAACTTGTGTTTAAAACTTAGCGGAACGTTTTCCAATTAATTTTATTGTTTAAAAAAACATTAATAAACTGAAACTCTAATTTATTTTTTTGTCAATTTCGGAATTTTTCATTTAAAAAGCTAGGGCTTAAATTGGCTGGCATGTATAGATATATTTGATGAACCTTTAATTTTTATATGATTTTTGAATTTTACATATCTCATACATTTTTTGATATCAAAATTTAATATATTATGTTTTTCATAGGATCCCTTTATTTTATCTTTTTTCTAAATAAAAAATCGACAAATCACTAATTAGTTGTAGTTGAGATTCGCAAAATTTTTATTTTTTACAGGATTATTTTCATTTTTTTTTTCATATAAGAAAAAAACACCGAATTTATTGCGATAAAACTATATATTTTTAATCTATAAAAATTTCCTAAGATACTGTAAATTATTTATTAAATGAAATTATTTTGCAAGATACAATTCTGATAATAAAATTAAATCAAAGTTTGACTTGAAAAATTTTAAAATATTATGATATTTACATGTAAAAATTATATAATACTAAAAATTGTTAAAGAGTTTAAAATTCCGGACGAGGTAGAAGCATGTATGCAAGCTTTCACACTACGCAAGACACTTGAACTCATCACATTCAAGAGAAGAAAAGCAATTGCTAAAGATAGATCCGAAGAAGATGTCAAAAGATGCATCAAGGAGTTGTGCAATATTATCAACTTGCCGACCATGTCTAAATAAATAAAATCGATGGATAGAAAATTAACCCGAAAATAAACAATTGAACGTTAGTATTAGATTAAATGTTGTTTTATATTAATAAATCTGGTTTTCAATTTTATGCCTATTTAAATATGCCTTCATATAAAAATTGCATGTTATTAGTATGTTTTTAGATTAAGAGGATAAATAGACATAAAGAGGATGGTTCTGTATTTTTTATATTCATCTAATAGCCTATATTATGGGATCCAAAAATGCAGATTATACGCAGCTTTAACGCTATTAAAGCTCCAAAATGACACGATATTTATTATCATAAGAGGAAATTGCCATAGAAAATAAAGATAAGACAGCGATCCCCTATAATATACTCTTTTTGTATTCCCAACAAAACTATAGTATATAACAAATACAAGGATTATATAGACTAAAGTATTTATAAGCAAGAGAAAAAGAAATATGTCATTTTTGATCAACGTTTTATATGTGTAATAAATAAAAAATGAATTCCTTATTGCACCCAAGCTGCCTACTACACAAGATAATCGAGCAATTAGTAAACTTATTTCTTCAAAAGAACAAAAAATTGTATTAAAAAAGTATCTAATGCTGCGTATTATTGTATAATTCTCATCTTGATGGCGCAAGTATTCCGATCCATTCAGTAAATCTTCTTTTTTTGTTTTCATATTGATCGGCTAGAAAAAAAATAAAATTTATATTATTTGGCATATATGGTAAATATTACGCAAAAATAGTTAATTCATTATATTGTAAACGAATTTTCCATATAAGTATGTATCAAATATAACTAAATACTGAATATAATAAATAAAATAGTTTGCATATAAAATTATACATTTTTAATCATCGCATAATACTTAGAAAAAAATTTATGTAAAAAATAAAGAGAATAGACTATATTTACGAACAGAATCATACCAAATATTCACATACATATTTGTAATCGTATAATGATGTATGCAATGTTTTATTAGATAATAAACAAACTTTTGTTTAAAACTTAGCAGAACGTATTTTTATGTATTTTATTATTGAAAATAACTATCATAAAATGAAACTCTAAATCATTTTTTAAGTTAATTTTGAATATTTCGTTTAAAAAACTAGGCTTAGAGTTGGCTGGCATGTATAAATACTATTGATGAACTTTTGATTTTTATATGATGGCTGAATTTTACATATCTCATACACTTTTTATATGACTAAATTTAAGATATTATGTTTTTTTAACGGATCCCTTTATTTTATCTTTTTTAAATACTAAATCGACAAATCACTAATTAGTTGTAGTTGAGATTCGCAAAATTTTTATTATATGCAAGATTATTTTCATTTGTTTTTTTAAATTATGAAAAAAAACACCAAATTTATTGCGATAAAACTATATATTTTAATCATAAAAAAATTCTTCTGATACTTCAAATCATTTTTTAAATGAAATTATTTTGCAAGATATAATTCTGATAATAAAATTAAATCAAAGTTTTTCAGGAAAACTTTCCAAAATGTTATGATATTTACATATAAAAATTATATAATACTAACAATTGTTAAGGAGTTAAAAATTCCGGATGAAAAAGAAGCATACATGTAAGCTCTCTCACTTCGCAAGACACTTGAACTCATCACATTCGAGAGAAAAAAAGCAGTTTCTAGAGATAGATCAGGTGAAGGTGACAAAAGATACATCAATGAGTTGTGCAATATTCCAACACGCTTACCACGTGTAAATAGATAAAATCGATAAAAAGAAAGTTAACCCATAATTAAATAAAAAGTTAATACTAACAATTATAATACGCATATTCACTAATTCCATAGCTTATACTTTTAACGACTCAATTTTTTTTTAATTTATGGATCAATAAGATATCTTAAATTTATATATACATTTAATTTTTTAGCACATTTAAATAGCCTATGATAGCATGCTTACTTTTATCATTTGTGCTTTCTATCTTACCATATTCAAATCTTGTAAATTTATTCTAAAAAATACGGTTTTCGTTTTTTAGTGATCCTTTTGAGTTCTAGTCTATGATAGATACAATTGATACAATCTCGTTATTTTTTGGTTTTATTCTGGATTTTGTATAAATACTACATTCGCAAAGAATTTTGAATGAGTTTTACTTTTAATCCTATAAAAACATCTAGAGTTAGTATATAAAATATTATAAAATGTATTGAAAGTCACAAAAATGCAAAATAATTCCAAAAAAAGGTTTTTTTAATGTGTATGGTTATTTTAAAATATATTTCTTTTCGTTCTGGATAATAAAGTTGATTTTATACAACCAAGAGTATGTTGTTTTAGGATTCGTAAACGAAAAAATATCATAAAGAGTTTTTTCATAGTAGCTTTAAGATATAACTTTATGTATTTACATCTAATTTACGTTATTTTTATGTGTTTTTTTATTTTAATTTTAATACACTACAGAAGACTATAGAACCAATTTATATAGTTAAAAAAGTTATATTGAGAAAAATAGAAATTTTATATTAGATTTAATGCCATTTTGGCAGAAACATATACAAAAACAATTTACCTGTAAAGAACACGAAGTGAATGAGTCATTTAAAAATATTACAAAGGTTTAAGTTATAAAAAGATTTTTTATATGGTTGAAAATTTTTATTATCTGTCTATGAGCTATTAAAATTTTTCTAACTAATATGAATCGCTAAAAATCGAATATACACAAAAAACCTATAAACGTGAATTTTAAATATATTAGAAATTAAAAGTAAAGTTAAAACTTATATCCAGATCAGGAAAAAAAAATTGCGGTTGATTTAAATGAATAATTTTGTTTTTTTATACCAGCGTTGATTGTCATGTATAAAACGTGTCTTGATTAAAAAGGAAAAAATTATTAAAAAATCAATTTGTGCAGCTTTTATTAGTTGATCGTTTTATTATCAGTAAAAATATAATATAACATATATAAAAACCTTTTTTTTCCAAATTTATTGTGTTTTTAGTCTTAAATAGATACTTTATATATTTTGGCACATTTGAATTGATGTTTTTATGTTGTACAGTTTTAAGATAGACAATATGATGCGATGTACGGTAATATAAGTAAAAACACACAAAAAATACATCCAGTTAGTCAATTCAAAGCGAAATTAATATTTTTACAATTGATGATGTAATAATTTGATTATGATTTAAAATAATATTTTAGAACTAAAACCCAAGCATAAGAAATGAAATCACAGACGCAAGAAATTTGAAATAAAGTAATATTTCCAGATCACAATGATTTCTATACTAACTTTATTTTATGTTTTTTTATTCTTTAGTAAATGAACAAAATATTTTTCTTGAATGCTATATATACCTCTTTAGATTACTTGTATATTTCAATACCTGTAAATGAGATTTTTATCGGCAAAAAAAATTAAGTCAAGAATATTGCTGCTAAAAAATCACAAATAAAATACCTTTATATATAATACAGATATTACTTTTCAGAAACCACCTCATATTTTTTTTCCATGATTTAATATGCTGGTCTTACCATTCGGAGATCGAAACCTTTGCAAAAAAATATAAAAAATTGGAATAAAAATTTTATATTCATTCATAAATTTTTAGACTTAATTTGGCATTTATTTGTGATAGTATTGTTTCATGTTCAAAAAAGCGCTATATGTTATGAATTTACAAGAAATTCTAAAAATCGCTCTAATATATTTTTCTTTTATTTTATTGAGTCAACAAAGGCACAATTAACTTCAAGAATGGTGTTTGCCGCTATTTTTATGTGCAAATTAGTCAAATAAAAAATAGTTGCATCATATGTATACATTAGCTTTTTGAACATACTTCTTTTCGAAAGCAGAATATTACTTTGCAACTTAATTATAAAATTAAAAACATATATTAAACTAAATTTTTGGTCAAAAAATCATATTGAAATGCAGAATTTCATTACCTGATATTTTTCTAGCACATCTGCTTCCTTTTTTTTTGTATAATATTTGATTGGAAATTTTAAATATAGTTTAAAAGATTTTTTTCGTTATCTGGCAAAGCTATAGTACACAATATTATCAATCATTTCTGTTTCATCTCCCTGTATTCAAAAGACAAATACAACTCTAAATGATTTCTCATGATACCTAGTATTGAATGAATTTTCTAATTCAGAATTATTAATTTTTGGATCTTTTTTTATGGCTTTAATCAGCAAATTCAAAGCAAAATCTTTCAGTTTCTTGAATTTTATATATTCTGATGTTTTGAATAAGTGGAATACTTGCAGTAACCTTATAAATATTTTTCTACTCGAGGGATAATATCATCATTTATATTAAAACTATATATAAAAATGCTTATTTGGTGCTAAATATACAAATAGATTACCTGGGAGCGACTTTTATTGTGATCATACGCATGAATTTTTAAAAGAAATCAATAGTGCATGCTACGAAAATCACGAAAATAAACGATCACAAGCTAGTTTTCACTAGTCAAAAAGCTTAAAATAGAGTTTTTCTTTGGCAATTTGTAAGAAGGGTTGGAATTGGCCCTTTTACTGTCTTGAAAAAATATATATAAGTTTCTACTAAATCGTTTAAAAAATGCATTGTATTTTTTTGATTCTAATCTTAAATTTTTTTTGTAAGATGTAGACAAGTATATACAGGTTATCTAGTATGAAATAAAGAGTTTGAAATAAAGTTAATCCCAGAAAAAGGGCCAATTTAAATCTAAAATATTGTGAAATAAATTTCTTAAAAAATAAAATTCGATTCTTTTTTGTATAATGTCGCTACGGAAATGACGTGGATAAAAAAATTCTAATCTTTTTTTTAGTTAATATAATCTTTTTGTCTCCGAACTATTGAATTTGTATGAAAAATGTTCTAACTTATAACAAATTATAGAGGTAGGGTTTCTTTTCTATATACAAATAAAGTTGAATGGTCTAAAATATTTTTTTATGGTTCCGCATCATGAATTCATTTACTTTTTAATAATTGTTGTAAAATATTCAGTGCGATAGATCGTACATAATTTCATTGGTAGTTTACGCTTTTATTCGTAAAATAATTGATCTTACAGACAAAATATATAATCAGCGAAAATCTCCTATAAATTTAATTTTAAATGTTTAAATTTTCTATTAATAATATAATGAACGAAAAATGTGTTTTAGTTCGGTTGTTCAACTTATCAAAAAAACCTTCTTGTTTACTGTATAATTTTTATTGTTTTTTTTATTTATGGGTTAAGTTACTAAAACATACATTATATCTATTTAGAAGAATTCAGCCTATTAGTAATATTTATCACAGCTTGATCCATCTTTTGACACCTTATCCAGATCTCTAATCATCAACTGCTCTACTTTTCGCAAACATGATTAATGTAAGTGTCTGCGGAATGTGAAAGCTTGCATGGATGCTTTATATTCGCTGGAAGTTTTTATTCCTTAGAATATTTTTTATGATATTTTATGACTTCCTTATCTCAAGTCATCACATATGGTATTATTCTTGTTTTACATTTGTAAATCGAACCAAAATTATTCGCCAAGATGTCAATCTTCTTATATTTTTCATTCCTGACTTTATTAAAGTTGTCGTGGCTAGATATACCTAATTTAATCAACGTAATCATATTTTATTTTTTATCGGTTAGAAAAATATTTGGTCTATTATTTTGATCAAAATATCTTTTTTTTGAGAATCAACATTTATTTCTGCGTTTCGTTTTCCTTGATCTTTTGTACAGTGTGGTTTCATATCTTTTTGGTTTTCTTGAAGTTTTCATGTCATGATAGGAGGAAATGAAGACATCTTAGGATTTCAGTGTTCTTTAACGTGTATTCAATCAGCTCTTATTTTATCGCATCTGTCGCAACTCGATCAATTGTTTTCATGATTTCATTAAAATTTAGGATCAAAAATCTGTTACTGAAAAAGACTTCTGACTTGAATAAAACATAATTTTTTTATTCACTTATTTATGCATCACCTTCTTCACTCATTTTAATCATCAAAAATATCACCATATTATTATTTTTGGCTTAAAAGTGTTTTGGTGCAATGTTTTTCTTATTTAATCAACACAATATATTTTCTTTATGCTTTTCTCCAGTGTCTCGGAGTATAATTAATATATGTATAATATTTAATAAAAGTTAACCATGATAAAGACAAATTTAGAGGCTTTTTATACTTAAGATAAATAAAATTTATCTTAAAAAATAATTTTTATAAAGATATGCATTTTTCGGCTTGGACTAAGACTTTCGACTCACTGAAAGCTATTTTCTTCTAGCTAAAAATTTCTGGATACTTAAAAATGCAGAAAATAAATAAGATAATCGTTTAGATAATGATTTTGCTGATCAGCATACATTTCATGCAAATCAGGATTTCCCCCTTAATACTTTCGGAATAATTCTATAACCGTGTATCATATACCGTGAAACTTGTAAAATGTAATTCATTAATTGTGTTTAAACGTGAATAAATATATGTGATCAATCTTTATACAATTTTTTATTCATATAATAATAATTATAGGTTTGTTCTTTATCTTTATCTTAATTATTTCTATGAAAGATAGGTTTTCTTTTAAATATTTCGTTTTAGTTTCTTCTATCGAAGTTTTATCAAAATTCAATAAAACAATATATTTATATGCAAACGTCTGCAAAGTGTTGTTTTTTTTTTACATTTTGGTCGAAATCTGCTAATTGCTAGTTTTGGGTTTAAATTCATATTTTGGCATTTTTTTCCTTTATAGATATATCGTTGATATTAAGAAAAGTAAAAAGTGATATACATCTTAAAGAGATGAACTACTGGTTTTTTTTATATTCTTTGCACTCTTATTCCCGAGCCAACCTGCTGTTTAATGTGGAATAGAAACCATCACTTTTATATTGTTCTAATTAGAATTTAATTTCCTAAGAAAGCATATTTATTTGTGTTTTTCTTAATAGATTATTGCTTTGATAATTTGAAGCTGAAAAAGATTTGTGACTTGACTTGTATAATATAATATAACAATAAAAGCAGTGCTTATTCCATATACTCGTGTTTGATTTCTAACAGTTTTTCTTATATATATTTAATAGTTATATCATAACCATCTAATTTATTAGTATTCATATTTTGTCCCATTTTTTCGATTTTTTGTGCTTTTTCAAAACTCTTAAATAACATGTCGGATGTGTCAGCATTGTTTCTATAAGGTGGATATGATATATCCAGTTACACATCTTCATATATTTTCTATTTCATTAATATTAATGTTATCAAGTTCGATGTACTATAAAAATATTCAAATAAAGTTAGTATAAAATTTGGTTTAAAAGGTTACAGCGCACATGTTTACCCCTTCAAATAACATATTTTATTGGGTTTATCATATTGGCTTAAATGGTAGCTTTTTTACTTTCCATACATTTACATATTTTACAGCCATGTGCACTGGTCTTTACACTACTTTTTCAAGCTCTTTAAATCATCAAATGAACAGAGTCGAACAAATTGTCCGCTTTTTGCATAAAAGGCTCTTTTAAATTACTGTAATAAATTGTTTCCAGATCTTTTGTTTTGATCGTTTCTAAATTACTTATATACTTTTATTTTTTCAAATGAGTAATGACTGATTTTTCCTGATAATCATGCCAGAAAAGAATATGATTGACAAATATTTCTACCCACAGACCGTAATTTAGATGTGAAATAAAAAAAATATAAAAAAAAGGTTTCTTTCTGGCAAAAAAAAACCTTTGCCTACATATAAACAATATAAAATATTAAGCGATATTTCCATACACCTATTTTATCCTAAGAATAGAATAGGCTACTGTCCTTTAACCATGTATTATGTTATTTGTTGGATAAAAAATGCTTTTATATGGAATTTTAAGATCGGCAGAATATAAAAAAAAAATTTAGGCATACATTTTATTAATATGGCTTAGGACTATGTTTACTATTTTAAGTAAAAAAGAAATTTATATACATATGAATATAGTAAATTTATGTGTTAGAAAAGGACAATTATATGTTTTCAAATATTTTAAACCCCAGAGCTTCAAGAAAATTGCTTATGTTTGTATTTGCGATTTTCTTCTGGTTTTTTTATAGAATTAAACAATGCATAAACATGAAAAAGCCTTATGAATATATTTAAGTATATAATACAACAAAAAAATATATTTCTTTAATGAAGATCATACATACCATTCATAAACAAGTATAAATTTTTCTAATGATTTTTTTATATTACAAGACGCATAAAAACTTATCGTAATTAATATAATCAAAACCTCTTCTAATTCCAAAGTGCTTCTATATTATATATTCGTACTATTTAATAAGATTTCATAATATAATATAACGGTTTACATTCACAGACATCTTCTCTACAATACAGCTACTCATAAGTACATATTTTAGTTAGTCACGGAACTTTTCAAGAATTTTTTATTAATAGGCACAATACATATGCTTTATTCTTGCATAAGTTTTTTTTTATTATATTTATTCCTTGTGGCGAAATTTTTTTCTCATTTACTACATTTCAATTTTAAAACTCTATCCTATGATTGTTTAGAGCCGCTTTTTTGTATATTTCTGTCCAACCTGTCTCATAAAGCTATAAGTCTCCGTGAAATTTATTTTTAAAAATATGCGCAAATCCTTTCTTTTTTCTGGGGAAATTTTGCATCTATGTGGGCAGTTGTATAATAATAGAAGCATTAAGACTTAAAAATGCCATAAACTTTTGTTAAAATATTACTTAGATCGAATGTTATATCCTTTTCTTTAGCATCTTTTTTCATATTGCTTCTATCAAACTTTTTACCCATAGTAATAATAATAATATTGGGAAATAGCTATCATTCTATTTGTTTTACGCATTTATAAATTCATAATACGCTGTCGTTTTAAAAGCTGTTACAGAATATAATCTTTGTAGATCAATTTCAAAATTATAATAGATCCTAAAGCTTATAATTTTACGTTTCCGTACTAAACATGATATTCTTTTTTATCTATATAACAATTTAGTACCTATTTTTATAGTATAAATTTGGCATAAATTGCATCTTAAAAATTTTCACAACAACTATTATGTCTTTTCATCTATAATATGCATTTACTGCACCCTCTGGTCTAACTGATTTATTTTTGGAAACATACTATATTATATTTTCAACGTCAAAAATAGCTTTCAAAAGTATCCCAACTCTTAATAGATTCGTAATAAATATCTATTATGATTTTCTTTTTTTTTATTTTATTCTTTCGAATCACTAATCTGATTTTCTATTTGATAGAATTTGCATAAAATTCGCATATACTTATCTTATGCGAATCGAATCTTCTTTATAAGATTAAATTATAAATTAGTATGATATGAATCTTTCGATCCTCCGATTTCCAAAAATATCAAAGCAAACTTTTTCTTCTAGTATTTTAAGATTAAAATTTTTTCCGCACGAAATAATCTGACTTTGCAATTCATGGATATAAATTCTGATTTAGATCTGTATTATAGATACATTTATATTCATATTTATCACGACTTATTATGATTTAATTTTTTTACACATATTCCATTACATTTAATAATAAATTTTCAGCCTTAATAGATGAGCTTAAAAATTATTCCAGTTCTCTGTATAAAGCTTTTATTGGAATCTATTCATTTATTTTTGCGAATACTTAAATTTTTATATCGTATCTTTATATCTAACATCTATATTTCTAGTCAATATTAGTTTTTTATACTTTCAAATTATACACCTTTTGTTCTAAATATTTTTTTATTGGTTGCTCATTTTTTGAAATTATTTTCTATCATAGATTCTATATATGTCCTTATATTCCTTTTTCATATATTCTCGGTTCTCAGATAGATCATGTTCATTTTCATATAATTCAAAGAAAATACTGGCTTATTTTTTTTTACAAATTGTATGTCTTTATGTTTATTTCTTACCATCGCTCTGAATTTTGAATAATTTTTTTATATGAATATAAGCGAATTTTTATTTGAAAACGAAGCAAATAAATATAAAACATAATATTTTTGCATAAAAAAATTCCATACTAGTAATTTTTCTAGTTTTAGTAGCGTATCGTGTTTTTTTGACACCATCACTATACTATTTTAAATAAATAAAACATATTTAACCATAAAACAAGTTTCAAACTTAAAATCTATATGATAAAAATTATAAATGATACACATGAATTTTAAATATTTGATCACTGCACAATGAGTTACGCCTATGTTTTCTTCTATTTTTAATATCTTCAAATCATGCGTAATCATATACCCGTGGAATAAAAATTTATTTATAATATTTAATTCTATATTTATTCCTTCTAAAAGTCTTTCTGAAATTAACCTGTATAATTTCTTAGTTATATAACATACAAATTTTCTAAATCTTTTATATATTTAAAAGCCATGAATTTAAAAGTCGTACATTCGTAATCTTAGACCGTACAATTGTTCTAACTGATATATCTATCTTGTATTTTAATAATAATAAAAAATTGTTTGTTATTTTCAATTGCGCTTTTAGATATACTTTTCGCCTCTTTTTTTGTAAAAATTATCATATTTCTTTTTAAATCTTTTTCTATGATTATAGACCAGACTATTGTATTGTTGAAGATATTTAAGAAATACATATAACAATAATGTGGATCGCCCTGCAATCTCAATAGAGACTTTTTATTTTTAATTGTCTCGTTATATGTATTAACTTGTTTCAATTTCTAAAAATCTACTATCTCAATCATACCTTAAGTTTTCGACTTTAACATTCTTCACATATTTAAGTCTTGTATTATGTGACTTACTAATTTTTTAATAATGCGTAACAATCAACTTTATTATATAAAACTTTTTAATAGCAATACAGCAACTATATGGACCGTTCTCCTTACTATCATATACACCCATACAAATTTTTGCATTATATACCCGAAATCGAAGTAATCTGTACATATTGATCTTTTACTAGCTTCTTTTATTTAAACATTCAATTATTCACTTAACCTTCTTTCCAAATTTTTAATTTTACATTTGTGCTGATTTTTTACGGCCGCAGGTACTTGCATATTTTTTAAGGCGTAGTTTGCAAGATTCACTGTTCAGATAATTTAAAAAAAATTCACACCATAAATAACTGCAGGCTAAGACTAAAATCTTACATTTATCATGTAATTAAATATAATAACTTAGAAGAAAAGTAACATCAAAAAAGCGTCAATACAATAATTTTTGCTACTTTTCTGCGATGAAAGCTTGTTTAATCCGACATTTTATCATGTTAATGTTTCTTGTGCAATATAAAACTTACATCGATCGCCTATCTTACAGTTTTTTCTGTATTCTCCGCAGCTCGGTGGAAATAAATATGATTTCTTAATCTTATATCGCACGTTACTAGATTTTTATCGTATTATAAATTGCTTTTTATATATATTTTGAGATCTCAATCATCGCCATTCTGCATTTTATGCGCTGCAGGTTTTACTGAAAGTGACATAATTTGGGATTCAAAATTATTCATAACTCTTTTTATGTAAACACAAGATATAATTTGGGTTTTTTTTCTAATACTAACTAATATAATAAAAACATGGGCATAACGTAAATATTTCTTAAAGCATTTTCTCATTTATAGAGATTACACCCTAACTCTTTCTATTGTAAATACTTTTTGCACACAACGATTTTTCTATAAAAAAAATTTAATTTGGTATGTAAGCATTATTTATAAGTATAGTACAATGTTTTTTGTGCTTTTTTCTAATATTTTTAATATTGTATTATAGTTTTTTCCTGTATATTTTCATCACTAAAAAAACTATAGTAACCAGTATATCTACAAACAATGTTCTTCGTGCTAATTGATACTATCTTTATAGCTTTTTTAATTTATTTATAATTTTTTTATGTGTTAAATTTATTTTAAAAATTTTTTTAGCAGATACAATATAAAAGATAGCTCAAGGAGAATGTTGTGTTTTAATACAAAAAATTACAGTTTAAATAGTCATAATAGCAATAATTGGCTATATGTTCATACAAACTTTTTTTTTAATCTTTTTCTGGGGCAACAAATACTTTTGAGATTGCATAATAAACAACATTATCTGTGCGCACAAATATCTTTAAATTACATATTTGCAAATTTTCTTTTTGATGTTTCATTTTTTATCTTCATATTAAATATCAAGGGCAAGTAATTTTATCAGCAATTTATTTTTTGTGCCATCTTTTAACTCAAAAAAGGTATTTTTCATTCTGCAAAACATCTTCTCGAGAAAAAAAACCTTTTTTTTGGTATATAAATTCTGTATGCCTATTTCATTTACACTTTTTAGTCAATAAACTACTTTTACAATACATAAACGGCTTTGTTTTTACGTAGAGTTATTTTTTTGGTATATAACATAAAAAATAGGATTATCATAGTAGCAAATATTTATATAACAATAAAAACATAATGTAAATAAAATAAAAAATATTTAGGTACCCTTGATTGTGAAAGACTCTTGGGTAGATAATTTGCAATAAAAGGGTAATTAATAAAAATTTGGTATACAAATATAGTTTAAGTGCTTAATGGTTCCTTTTAACTTTCAAAAGGCATACTATGTTCGTTGTGTATCAAAGGTAAATTGAAAATGAACCTAGAAATATTTACCTGACATTAAAGATATTCAAACATTTTTAAATATATAAAAAACATCAAAAAAAAGCATGCAAAAATTAATTAATGAGTTTTTCGCCAATATTTATAGAAGAACATAATTTGTTACAGTAAAATATTGCCTTAAAGCATGAAATATATTTTAATACCTAATAAATCTGTATTTATCCTGGTTTATAGGATAAAAAATCTAAAAATGTATTTTTTCCGTTAAGAAACAGGATAAACAAAATCTAAATCTTTGTGGCATGAAATTTATATTTTTACATAATTGCTATATTACTAATTATCTTAGACTTATCTTTTTTGGGTTTTTTTAAAAATCAATATTATATTGTCAATAAAAAAAATGTACAAGCTAAGCAAATTTGCTGCAAACTCTACAATATAATTAATTATTTCTATGTTTATTTTGGCTTTTCTTTGGTTGGCGCGTAATACACTAAAACCATAATTTAATTTCAAAACGAATAAGTGCTACACTATGTTCTAAGTGCCAAAAATAGCAAAATATACTTCTAAAAAATAAGATGGCTTTTAATTGCCTAAATCTTGACGATGTACTTCTTATTTTAGACATTTTTTTTTATACAATCCATTATTTGACTTTTCTATTTTTTCATCTTTGGATTATAATTTTGTTAGAATTCACAGACTTTATTTAATTTTCCATTTTGCATGAATTTTTCTAATAAAGTTTGTTACTTTTCATATTCTTTGACTATGAAATGTAAATATTTGGAAATAATATGTATATATAAGTAAAATGGCATCTACAAATAAAATAAATCAAAATTTTCAATTTCGTATAAAAATGCCAAAATTTAGGATACAATACATATATGATAGTTTAAACTAACTCGAAGGTCTATTTTATATAAGTAACTCCTATTATTTACATCTTAAACATGATAGATACAATTGCAAATATTGCTTGTTATCTTATGGATTTTGAAACGAAAAATTCCAAAGTATTATTTTATCTAAATTGCTCTTATACTGCAACATTGGCATTTTGTTATTCAACAGTGCGTTATTAATATCAAATATGTATTTTTCGAATAAAAAACAATAACTTTTACCCCATATTCAGCAAAGGTTTATGCTAATTTATTTACGCTTTGAATTTATCTTTAAAATCATATAATTTTACTTTATATACATTATATTTTACGTTTTAGTTTCTTAATTTTTTCATGAATATTGTAAATATTTTTTCGTAGCTTATTTAATACCTAATACACATTACAGTGAAAACTAATGTATATATAACGTAAAAAAAAATTATAATCTTCGCATCAAAAATATAAACTAATTATTGCATGCTATATATTCTCTTAAAAATAGTTATATTTTTTGTGGTATATATACCACGATATTGATGCTCTCTATTTAAAGGGTATGCATGGAAGATGATCATTTTTTTTTTAAAAACATAGCTATTTTATACTATTTATGCCAATACAGATCAAAAAAATACTTGTAATTTTATCTCATTTTCAATATTTTGACGAGTTGAAGTAAAAACACATCTTAGAATTATTAATCCCCATGTAATACACCAAAATGATTTTTTTGTAAATACTATATATTGATCTAATAGACTAATCGATTTGTAAAATTTTATTTGGTTTTTATTTGGCTAATGATTCAAGAATTTTATATATGCCAGTGAAAAGATAGAAAATTCAATAATTTTGTTTAATAAAAAAAAGTTATCCATACAACCTGTATAAATACAACATAAATATTCACTATTAGATGGGTAAAAATTTAATATTACGACTAATCTCAATATTAATGACAGTGTGGCTTTGAATATATAACTAGTTTGTTTAGAGAATATCGATCTCAATACAAAGATTATGTATTATATAATATAATTGCGCATTGCAATATTATCAATAGTATTTTTAGTGATTTTTACATAAAAAAGACAACTTTATACTATTTTTTTTTATCGTAAAAGAAATTTATATATCAATGAAATTATGAAAAAATGACTAATCTGCCGACTAAATATTAAAACTAATAATAATCATAATTTATATTGTTTTATTTAATTTTTAATTTTATAATATCAATTTTCGTGTAAATTTTCTTTGTCTTCCTATCTACATGATTTACAAAAATTTAATATTTAAGATAATATCATATATGCATCACATTATTATTTTCTTTTTTTAACAAAATAATTTTGTTCAAAATACGCTTAATTTTTTATGTGGAATATGCTAGGAGATATGTATTTTTACAAAAAAATTCTAAGTATGACATAACTACATTAGAAAAGGACTCGGTTATATTTTATATCTAAAATATTAGTTATAATACATTCTAATATAAATCTTGTGTTTTAAACTTCAAAAAAAAGTCAGCTTTCTTCTTTTTTTATATACGATTTGTCTCTAAAAGTGACTTTTAAATAAAAGTTCTGAAAGCATTCAAAGTAAATGAATATGTTACATCCGCATTCATTGTCAGAAGTAATGAGTATATGATTATAGACGAGTCACAATCTTTTATGTTTCAAAATTGAATTTTACAAACAAATCATAAAACCGAGCTTGATATATAGCCCTTTGACATGTACACGCGTATAAACTATTTTTATAAAATTATCAACCTAAAATTTAAAGATATTTTTTCACTATTTTTTATATGATACAAATAAATTCTTTTTTTTAAAAAATAAAAATCTAATGCAAAATTAGTTCAAATAAAAAAATGTGCCCAAAAATCCATGTTTGTAAATAATATTACCGCTTAAAAAAAATAGATTTGTATATGAAACGATTGATGAAATGATTTTTTTTAGATTTATATTTTGTCAAGAGTTCTCTTAATAAAATAAAAAATACGACGTTGTTTAGCGTAGTGGTTATATATAATTAAAAAAAGGATTTTACTTTATATTTTATTCAAAAATAAATAAGTTTTTAAATTCTATTATTTTATATTGTCATAACCCGAAAGATTGGTAAGTCTACTGTGATAAAAATTTTAAAATTTGCTTTTTATAGATATTTAAAACCTTAATCTTCCCGTGCAATGTAAACTATTTGGATCTTAGGTTTTGAGTTTTTTAAAAATATTGCATATATTTTGTTTATATTTCGCAATTTTATAGTAAATTACTACCTCATCTTTAGTGAATAGAATCT
Organism: Rhyacophila brunnea; assembly: GCF_057557595.1. Classification (NCBI taxonomy): domain Eukaryota; kingdom Metazoa; phylum Arthropoda; class Insecta; order Trichoptera; family Rhyacophilidae; genus Rhyacophila; species Rhyacophila brunnea. The sequence continues at coordinate 255,977 of NW_028232849.1, read as the reverse complement.
AAATCATACTTTTTATATGTTTAAAAAAAATTCCCTGTGCTAGTAATCTTTATAACTACATAATTTAATTTTTTTTACACAATATTTTTTTTCACTAATTTTCTATTTTGATTTTTATATGTATTTATATATTTCACTTTTTTTAATTATAATGGTTTAAAAAAAATTATAATTTATATTTGCTTTTTTTAGGGGCAATGATATTGTTAAAAAATATTTCTAAAATTAATAAGGTTAATTACAATAAGATTATTCTTTTTATGTCTAAAGCTGAAATTCATACTCTGTTTTCGCCAAACTCTTGTTTCAAATAAAAATATTATACTTTTTTTTCACTATAGTTTCTGCAAGACAAAACAATAAAATAAACTATCTATCGTGATTGTGGTTTCTTATATAATCATCAAATAATTTTGTTTTGCTAGGAGTCTTATAGATAATATTTTCTTTTTTTATTATACTTTAGATTACGTACGCTTAATTATTTTAGAAAAACGGATCAGATCGAGAATTTAATTGTCAAAACTCGTTTGTCGCTCACACTAAAATCAATAATCTCTTCGGCCTGGCACTTTAAACGGATTAAATTTTTTTAAACCCTTATATACTATTTATTTTTATATTAAAATATACATCTTTGTTATATTCTTAATAAAACGTGGTTATTCGTCCAAATTGTTATTTCTTTACAACTATAAAATGTAACTTCGTGCGAAAATGCCCTCTGACCACTATATTAGATCGCGCCTGATATTTTTTTATGTGTATTCTTAATATTTTTTACTGAAAGATCTATGATTTATGAATTTTATACTATATTCAAACCTGGGAAACACAAATTATATCTTTTTACTTTTTATACCAGGGGCAGGAAAATATGAAAACTCTTGAATAAACTGATAAAAACACTACACGTTTCGTTAAATAAAAAATACGATATCTCATGAATACATTGCTAAAAACGCCACACGTTTCGTTAAAAGATAAATGTGAAATAAAATTGAAAAATCAAAGCTACAAAATCGGCACCTTGAGTGCATAGGAAAGCAGATTATGGGCTTAAGAAAGTAATAAAAACAAATAGATAATATAATAACATTGCGAGACATAATAAACTAAGCTTCTGTTTTTGCTATTATTTAAATTATTTTATGTTATGAAAACTACTTGTTTAAAAATTCAAATGTAAAACACTATTTATTTGTAAACAAACTTAATAATAATAAATAAGCATAAAATTTTTAGTAAATCAACTTTGTAAAATCATTTGTTTAAACCTAATTTTATATGGTTTTTTTCAAATAATACTATAGCCTTTTTAAAATTAATTTTTTTCATTTCTACTAAACTAATAGCATAATATATGTTCTTTTTTATGAAGAAGTGGCAATTTATAAATTAGACTATTTCTTGCATACAGTTTGCTTTTTAATAATATCATTTAATCTTTTTGATTCCCAGTATGCATTCTTTATATAGATAAGCTTTTATCTTAATTTTTAAAATACAAAAAAAATATGTATACTTTGCTACAAATACTTAATGCTATAAAAACCAACTATAGTAAAATACTAGGAATGTAAATATTTGCATATAAACTTTAATATTTAAAAATTATATCCAATAATATCTCATAACAAAATACTACATAATAAAAAAATCTTTCACCCTGTATATTTTTATGTATAAGTTTTATTTTCAATATTCAACCTATTCCTATCTCATTTACGCGTTTTATTTACGTTTTTGATTTTTATATTCGTAGAGAGAACCATTGAATTGTTATAACGTAACGGAATTAGGGTTGTAGATTTAAAAAATCATAAAATCGAGCCTTTCATAGTTTAGAAATGCATTTGTATTTCTCAATTTCTATGTCTTTTTGTTTTAAAACTATCTTTAAAATATGGACCTTTAAAAACCATAATTTTTGCTAGATAAAAACCTTTCTTAATATTCGGCTCGATGATAGCAAAACAAAGTATTCAAGAATGGAATACCTGATTCCCACCCTACATGTGTGTTTATATACTTTTTTGTGTGAAAAAGATAATTTAAAGGATTATGTTTATTTTCTTCACTTTTTTTTAAATAAACGACAATAACCATATATGTTTTCATAAGAATATTAAAGCTCAATAAAAATCCATTGATTAAATTTGTTATATAACATTTTAGCACGTCGTTATTGGCAATTTCGTCAAATTTTGTGCCAGATTTTGATATTAATTAAAGGTACATAAATGTTTTAGAATATTGTAGATATAATATGTAACTAATATGTAGATTCATATTTACTCTACATATTAAACTCTGTTTATTGAATCTTATGAAAATTCAGTTTGGAAACATCATGTTTTAGGTTGAGAATATAAAAATAAGGATCATTCTTAAAAAAATATACAAATTGAAACGATCGAAAGGGGTATATTCAAGTGGTTTTAATATTGTATCTACGTATAAATTTGCCCCTTAGTGCACATTTTGTTGGGAATCAATTGCTAAATTCTGTATGTTTCTAAATTGGTCAAAAAATTTTCTGATCACTGGGTTTAACCTATGATATTTTTTTTATTTTTCTCTTATATATAGTAGGAATAATTTTTATTTTTTAGTATATGCATCTATTTTTAAAAATCTCAATCGATTGGGAAGCAAAAATGATAACATTTACAATAAAAAAATCTTCGATCAATCACATATTATCTTTTAATTATGATTTAATTTGCTTAAAAATGCTATTTAGTATGATATAGTGCATTTTGCTTTGAAATTTGAAACATAAAAAATTTCCTTGTAAAAATGTGTTTGTATATTTTTTAAATTGCATGTAAATCGGTATATGAATGAATGATTTAAATTTAAACGAAATAATTTAATATGAGTTTTTATGTAAATGTTTAATTTTATTGGTTATTAAAAATCTAGTTTATACTTGCAGATCGTTGCATTAGAAATTTGTCAACTTACATCAATAAAAATTATCATATAAAAATAAAAATTAAAATTTGATAATAACTGGAAAACCCTTGTTATAAACACATTTTATTATATGATTAAGTATCTTAATCTGAATTTGTAAAATGAACTTTTTCATAAAAAAATAGCCGATTAAACGTGAAAAAAAAGCAAAAAAGTATAGAATTGTAATACGAAAACTGTTCTATTTTTCATATATATAAAAATATTATTTTCGAGTCAATCAATAAATAAAATAATTCTCAGTGCTAAATAATAACATATCTATCGACTAATGTGTTTAGCCGTATTTGTATGGTTATAAAATCATTCTTTAACTAGTTTTACAGGTAATGATATATGTTATGAATATCTTTATGCATATAACCGATCATACCTAAAGTCTAGAAAAGGATTACTTATCTATTAAATATCTTAAACAAGTCAAAAATTTCTCTAAAAATAAAATAAGAATACTACAAAATTTACCCCATATATTTCTAAATACAATTAAAACAAAAATTAGAAAATCATTTGTTATATTGCGTGCTTACTACTGTTCTTATGTGTTTTTTATGATATAAATGTTTACTTTAATTTTCCTGTCAAATTATATGCAAATTTCAACAAGAAAACATCTATTTAATTGAATGCGTGATTTTTATAATATATTTAAGTCTATTAAAACATTAGCAAAATTAAAGTCTATTTTTTGTCCTTTTACAACACAAACGTATATATTTAGAACCTATAAAAAATACAAAATTTTTTTGTACTTTTTTCAATATCTTAAGTCTTTTCAATTTTCACTATGTATGCTGCTGATGTATTTACTTGATCTAGTAGTTGTGGAAATACAAATCATCTAATATTCCCGCATTTAATTAGAGCTAAAATTAAACTGCAGGATTCATACGAATTTTAACTAAAAAAATATAGGTATTTTATTTTTGTAGTATTTGTGACTTATAATATCCTGATTGGCCTTTAATATTATACTTATATTGGGTATAGATATTCTTTTTTCGCAACATATATAGACGATTTTTTCCTGTGTATATTTTTTTTATCAGTTATGGAAAAATATATGTATATGTATATAAAATGTTTTTTAATTTCGATAGTTGAAAGCATAAGAATATTTTAAAAATTTTAATTTATAAATTACAATTAACCTCATGTATTTTTTTGTAATAAGTATAGAACTTAGATTAGTGAAGAGAATTTCATTTCACCTCCTTTATATATTAGTTTACTATGTTTATTATAATTTTTTTTTGTAACTTTAGTGACAAATATATATATCATACAAACAATTAATATAAATTAGATAAATTAGATTCTGGTATATAGGAAAGATACCAAAAAAGGTATTAATCTGTCCTGGGTATGCATTATGATAAATTTATTGTATTATTTTGACATTAAATTTTTATTCGTGCTATTGAATTTATGCATTTAATTTTTTCTTTTATGATGTAAATTTAAGTTATATTTATAGTTTTTATTCTTGAGCCCTAATTGATTGATTCCCTGAGCGCACAACGTATTTATGCTTTTAATCATCTTCTTCTCTTCAAATTTTTCATCAATATCTCTGCGCCTTTCGAGGCCTATTAAATCAAGTATTTTTCTCAATCCCGAGGTTTTGTATATGTCTCGATCAGATTCGTGGCATCTAGTTCTGTTAGACCTTTAATAATATCGCATCACCACACCATTCATTTTTATACATATGGGATTAATTTTTGTCTTACACTTGTATTTTAATGACAGATCAGATGCTAGCAGGACGTTTTTGTAAATTATTTAAATTTAACTATATTTATATTGTCAATAATTTACACGCTGACCCATTAAGAATAATGCAATTCGTCAATTAGTCATATACTTAAAAGACCTGCACTTTCATCTATAACTTGATGTCCATTTTATCCTTGTGTCTACTTTGATCTCCGCGAATCCTTTTTTCACTATTTCTTGTAAGACTGCCTGTGGAATTTCTTTTTTTTATAATTGTCTTTGTAGGCAAACATAAAGTTAAAACTTTTTACTTTCTCGTTGTATCTTCTTTTATAGTCATAACGAAGAATTTTATACATTTGCTTGCCAAGGGGTCGACTGTTAAAAAACATTTTTAACAATGCTGACATCTTGATCTTTCTGCTAAAAATAAACATAAAACTGGTTCTTCTGATTATCTATTTTAATTTTTTCTAGCCACTTTTGGATTCTAATATTCCAAGCGTTGAATTATTATGCAAATGAAAGATTTTTTTATACGTTTTTCTAGAAAATATACAAGCTCAATGTTTTTGGATACGCGCTGAAAGATATATATAACGAGTCCGTATTTTGTTTTGATTTAATAAATTTATATAGGATGAGTTCGCGTTTTTGTTCCAAATTATCATATTCCAGATTTTCTGGATATTTTTCGGATTTTCGGCTCTGAGTTTTGAATAGCTGGCAGAGTATTCGTTTGTGTTTAAACTCGATATTTTCTTATCTATGTCCTGGTTCATATTATTTATGGCAAAATATTTCTTTATTAGATGCTGAACGGTTTTTTAAATTTTCTTCAAGTATCCGCCTAATTTTGTCGTCTAGCTTTTTAATATTTTCAGGTTATAGCTTTAATCAACCCGCGGTCTGTTTATTGGTGATATTACTTGTTCATTCATTACTTTAATTATATTTTTACTATTTAGTGTAGTTTTGAACTTGCTAATAACTCTTTGTAGTATTTTTTTATATTATGCAGAATGGTATATATATAGTTAACTTCTACAATCCTATTTTATCCTATATTTCCATCTGACACTATTATTATTTCTTTGCTGGGTATAATTTTCAAAAATATTACTAGTATTTTTTATCTTAATCATTTCGAACATCATTTTTGCGATATTTTAAGCTTTTGAATGTTATATACCTGGATATATATTACTAATAAGTAAAAGAATAGAGTTGACAAGACTATATTTTTTTGGGTGTTTTGATCTAGTTTCCCACGAAATCGAAAACATTTGATTATTTTATCAACAACAATATAAAATAAAATCATAAGAATTTTGTTTTTACATTTTTTAGGGCTGTATTTTGTGTCTGAAGTTACGACAAAAAAAAAATTTAAGATATTTGGAAATAAATTCATATATTTATAAAAGTTAACGGATTATTTTATATAAGATATACCTCCTGTCGCATCAATTTCTTCAATCTAAATTTTACAGTCCAATTGTATTAGAATAACAAACAGCGAACGCATATAAATGGTTATATAACAATCGAATCTATTTGAAAAGTATGGAATTATCATGATAGATAAGCAGAAATTTTTGTAAAATATAGTAATAAAAAACTGATAACAAGGTGGGCCTATATATCGACTGCTCCATACAAATAAAAATATTCTGCACCATAACTGAAAGTTATGCCAAGTATATGTTTCCGTGACTAATTCACGCGAAATAATTCGTATTACCATAATTTCAAGTATCAATCGCCAATGTTTTCATTTAGAATAGTTTTATTATCAATTTGTTATAAAAAGGATCCTTGCATTTAGCATTGATTGAAATATTCGTATAAAACGAATAATATCGAAAAATATTTTTTCTAACGAGAAAAGTCAAACACGATAGATAAAAAATCTAAAGCTTAAAAAAAATGTTCTCATAAAAAAATAGTTAATCACCTTATATTTACACATTATATCTCGAATCTAAATCTGTTTCATAGGTTTTTTATAGTTAATCATTGATGTTTTGTACATTGTTGTTATTTATAAATATACATGTATATTTAATAAAATAACGCCACCAAGGAATTTTCTAGATATAATAAATGGTTATCTATTTAAAATTTAAAAGGCTGTTTATAATATATTAAACGCATACGAAAGATAAGAATTGCTTATAAGATATTTAAAAAAAAACTTTATTTGCCGTTTTGAAGTTTAAATCATATAAAAGACAATGTGTGTTTTTTTGTATTATGTTTTTCACATAAAATTACAATGATAACTTATTTTGAAAGTAACAAAAATTTTCTTTGCGAAGCAGTGTATGCGAAAACCTATTCGAACTGCAAAAAAGTTTCTTACATTTGAGATAGGTAAAAAAACTAAAGTGTAAATTTGTAGAAAGATGCTGTATTCTTGAGAAAGGTGTATTATTTCACTCATATTTTCTATATATGTGATAATTATAAAAAGGGTGATTAGTGCCATTATAATATGTTTAAATGCATAGAACACATAATTTTGGGGTTTATTGATGATTATTTTACAAATGGGAAATTTTTCGGGCCGTAAAATGCTGACTTTCGAGTCTAAATAAAAAAAAAACAAACTTATATTAAAATGTAGTTTTTAAAAAATATAAATACATATATTAATCTTGCTGTAAAACATTTTTTATAATATATTATTGATTTTTTTCTTTATACATTTTGTTTTGCCTAATGAATATCTTTACATAAATTCCTATGCTTTTTCTAGATTATGTTTAAATTTGATTCTACTATTACGTTTATATGTCTTTTTTTATAAACCTCATGGGCAATATTTCTTTCATAAATGGATATACGGCTGCACAAAAGATGCAAGCTTGTTCTTTTACCATTGAAAAATAGTTTTATAATCTAAACTTCGTTACTCTTATTTTTTTGCGCATAAAAAAAGATTATATGGATAAATTATCATAAAATATACCCGAAAAAATATGTTTTTTGCTTTAAGTGGATACTAATTATTCTGTTTTATTTCTATGAAAAAAGTTATAGTAGACAAACATCTTATTTTTGTAATTATTTCATTTAGCTTATATTTCATCACAAAATAAGTTTTGCTGTTTATTTATCTATAATTATTGTTTTTTCAAACAGCAAAAGTCTTATTGTTCGGATATCATTATTTATTAATATATATCAAATGCTAAAAATTAAGTTGGATGTATGCTGTTTAGTTATCATATATCAAAATTTTTCCTTTATTAAACTTGGTGATTTTTAGATGATTAATATTTGTACGCAATTATAAAGATATTGTCGTGCGTGTAATAAAAAATATAAAGGTGTAATTTATGAATTTTCGACTTTTTTTATATTTGCCAAATTTATTTAATCCGATATCTTTTGCTTCTAGTTTTTAATTTTTGAATTAAAATACTTATAAAGGGTTTTTATTCGTTTCTGCATGTTTGTGTACTCCCCTTTAATCATCTCATATCAACTAGATGCAATATTATAGTTATTCTGATCAATAATTTCATATTTATCAGGAATACTTTATATTGTGCAGTAAAGAGCACACTAAATAAAATTCATCTTGCAAAATCATTAAAAAATAGGGAAAATTTGATGTTTGAGTTATAAAATATATGTTTCTTATCATATAAAATTTTGAATTTCACAATTTTATACTGATTCTTTGTTATATTGCGATTGTAAACTAATAATTTTTTGTATGAAGCATAGTTTGTTTATATTTTTCTTTATTTCTAAGCTCATGAAAATCTTCAGATATTATAATTTTTTTTTGCGGGTAAAAGAGGGTAAATATTACATATCTGATACGCATTCTTGTTATTTTGCTTATTGCGTGCCGAATTTTTTTTAGATTGCATTAAAAGATGTTCTTAGTGGGTTTGTAGTTTTGAATATCTATGTTAGGCATAAAATCAAAACCTATGCTTTTTTGTCCTTTAAAAATCGCATATTTATTTATACTTTTACAAAATGGGAAATTCATACCTATTGGTTTATTGAATTACTTGTTTACAGCCGATTATTATGTTGTAATGTTTGAAATATTCTTTATCGTGCACAAATTATGTTGTTTCTATTTTATAGGAGTTAAGACGATAAATCGGATAAAATGGGCTTAATTTCGATAAAAAGAAACATTTGTTTATGTAAAATAATAGAAATTTTATTGCACAAAATTATAAATTTTCGAGTCAACATCGAATTTCTAAAACTATTTTAGAAAATTTTAAATAATAAAACAATAGATTCTCGAATTTTACTTTTAAAATGATATAAATCCAAATATTAAATAAATTATCGCTTTCTCAAATAAAGAAATATAGATAAACTGGGGTTAGATCATGGATTACATTTGTTTTGGTGCTTTTTTATACGATAGAATAATTAGCTTTCTAAATTTTAATAAGTTGCAACCGAATTTCATGTTCTAATTTATTTTTGGGTGAAAATAATTGATTTTGATGTTCAAAAAAAAATATAAGAAATAAAATTGCGTTGATTTCCAAAAATAGTATTTTTAATGGTTTAAGTTAATGATTTTAAATTCATTTGCAGAAAGAATTATATTTAAAAAATAAAAATATTCTTTTTAAGTTTTTTCAAATCATTTACCAATTTTGTAAATATGAACGAAATCGGCTCGAGTTTTATTTTATCCATATAAATTATTTGTTTTTTAGTAATTCATGTTTTTACCATTTTTATCGTTTCCTTCATATATATTTTGCAATCTCGCAAAAAAATTACTGACGGGCGAAACTACAATATCTGGCTCTGATTTATTGTGTGCGGTAAAAGAGATAGTTGAAGAAAGAAGCGAAATTTTTAGCAAAGGGATACTTCTTAGTGAAATTACAATTCAAAAGGAACGAGAGGTGAATGTTTTAGATTATCATAATATGAATTCATTTGTTTACGATTTTAATACATTAAATGATCGAAGGTTAAGCATGGAAGATAATTATATTGTAATAAAGGCAATTAAAACAAATAGATCTATTGATGATGAACTTAATTCGCAACCATTGATAATACCTCCCGATATTGATCAAGATTATGTGTTTGATGTTCAAGATTCTGAAAATATTGATGCAGATGAAGCGGCGCTTGATTTTTCAAGCGAAGATGGATTTGATGAGACGATCATGAAAAATTGTCAAGGATTTGAAAAGAACATATATGAAATTATTTTGTCGCTTTTTAAATTTATAAATCATGATGCAAATAAAAAAAAAATTCAAACCGCTCATTTTGATATTCAGATAGAAAAATTCAAAGAAACAGAAATAAAGCATTTACTTTTAAGCGAAATAAAAAACAGCCATGTTTCTGATGAATTTGAAAATATAAATATATGGAAAGAAAATAAAGGCCCAAGCCTCTTAATCATAATGGGTGAAGATATAAATTCCAAAATTTTTAAAAGAATATATTCCGAATATGGTAATTTTTTAAAAATGTGTGAGCTTAATCAAAAAGACTTAAAAATCAATATCATTGAATTATTTGCAGCGGAACCAAAATTAATACAAAAAAGTCAGAGGGTATTTTCTAAATTTTGTCTTCAATATGGGATTGATTTGAAACTTTATTATATAAAACTAGCAATGGATTTTTCTATAAAAAATATAGAAATTCATGATTATTACGTATTTAAATATATGAAAAATGAAATTTGCACCCCTTTTATCGGTTTAAACAAAAAACAATATAAGGATTTTATTTCTGATGATAAAAAAAGATATTTTGAATTTCAAAAAACACATCATTTTAAATGTCTAAATTTTAATCATATGATGAGTTTATCTATTCTCGAATTAGGAAACACAAATCTCTGTATTTTTGTAAATGTACAAGACATCAGAGTAGGTGAAATAGTAAATGCTGTACGTTTTTCTTTGGATATTAGTTATAAAATCAAAAATATATTGTATACAGTAAAAATATATATAGGAAATCAATTAAAAGTTTTTGAATGGTATGGAGATCATCAAGTGGATTTAATTTTTCCTATAGATAAAAAAACTATTAAGGGGACTTTTTGTAGGGGTTTGACTGCCTATTATAAGATGTTAAGCAAGGTTTTTAATTATTTTTCCATATTTAATGAAATTAATTGCGAGAAGGTCTTTCTCTGGTTTTTTATTCAATTAAAAAAAAGGAATACAATTTTATTCCATGATGAAATTGTGAAATCATTTAGAGCTGGTCTAATATTAAAAGAAACCCCTTTGTTTTTAGCTAAAAAAATAAATTCTATTCTATACAAAGGAAAGAAATCTGTGAGCTATGTGTTTTATGAATATGAAGTTGATCATCTCTTGTCGGAAACTCAAGATCAGTATTTTAGTAATATTCAACTGTTTTCTGGATTTATTGACACTGCAACAGATTTTTGCTTTAATGAAGAACTTATGACAATGAAGAATATTCGTTTAATAGATCATATAGATTCCCAAAACTCAGAAAAAACAAAGACCGGAATTATTTTCATTTCAAAATCCCCAAATAAAAACGAGAATTTCGTAGGTTTATGGAGAAGAAGATATTCTATTGGGTTGGAAATCGAAAAAATGCTGTCTCTTTTTACCAAATACAAGTTCTTAATTCTTGATTTGTTAGATGAATATTTTATATCTTATACTGCATATGAAACTCATCTTTTTGAATTAAAAATGCATGTTCTTAATATTCACGAAAATCTGAAGAAGTCTTATTATTCTAAGTTGCTCTTCACTGGTATGTCTGTGTTTGATTTACAGTGTTTTTTAGATAAAGAGTTGTTAATGTATACGATTTCAATTAATACTGTCATTAATCAATTTATAAGAAGAATCTCTTCCGATACTAGACTTTCTATAGGAACAAATTTTAAGCTCATGTCACGTAAAGTATCTTGCATTGTTGCTAAAATGAGAAAAAATATGATGGAAAATACATATGAAGGTGATTTCGTTTACTTGATGCTATTAGTAAAGGTGGATAATTCAAGTGATATTTTGAATTTGCAAAATAAAATCAAAGAACTATGAATTATTGGTTGATTTGTTGTTGCCGAACATCTATATACATATCTTTATTACTCAAATAATAAATTGATTTCGAGCCAGTTTTTTAGATTTAATATGACTTTTACTTCTCTCAAATCTAATTTTCGAAATTATACAGTGTATTTAATTACAGATGTAATTTTCTTCTGCTTTTAAAACGGTTCAATATATCTAAGGGTTAAAATTATTTATTTAATTGCCACTTTTTTGATTCGTTTTGTATTTTTACATTAAAAAAGATGTTTTTTTAATATGTTTTGCTATGTAAAATTCACATCTTCTAAAATTATCAAATTGTGGTGTTCATCCTTTCTATTATGACTGTATTTAAATCTTATATTAGCTACTATTTTTTATCGACAAACTCGCTGCTATAAAATAAAAAAATCTGTGTTTTCTGCTACAAAAAATGTTTTTATTTATCTGCCTAAAAACAAGATCTTACATCTATACAATAGAAACGATTTTATTTCTATTTTAAAAGAAATTTACGTTTAAAAAAAGCACAAAGATAACCGTAGAAGTTATTATTTACCATTTACAGTAACTTTTTGCGTTTTTTATACTTAAAAACTCAAATCTATTTGGTATGTAAATAACAGAAAAAAAATTAAAATATAGATTTTAAATTGGAATATATATTTGTATGCGTGTTGTATATTTAAAAATATTTTTCTAAGCAATCTTTGCAAATATTTATTGCATGAATAACAAAAAAGGATTATAAAAATTTTAATTTATTTTTTTAAAAATCATTTATATATAAATCATAGCAGAAGAAAAAATTTTAAAATGGTTTGATCGTTGTCGCATCATTGGAATCTTTGTTTAAGTTTATATATAACATGATCAAATGGTTGCTTTTTACTATATACTTTGTTAGTCTAGGCTGTTAAATTAATCTTTGACCATTTATATCTCTGTTTACTACTTTCGAAATCTAATACAGGGTGTTTTGTAGAAGTCTTATATATTCTCGAGACATTTAAAAAAAAAATATGTAATATTTTTTTCTAAAAGAAGTTAAACTATGAAAAGTTATATACCTGTTTATGTGATTATCAAATTGTGTTCTTGGTTTTAATTAAACTTATAAATGCAAATTTATAGAAATACTTTGCTACTGTGCACTATATTATTGGATCAATAAATTTTTTCTAACTATTTCTGTATATGAAAGGGTTTATATATGGTATTTTTTTAATATATAAAATTTCGAATGCAATCATCTATAAAATATGAAAGACTCGATAATTTTCTATGTAGATTATTTAAAAAAATGTATATTATTTTTATTTCAATATGAAGAATTCTATATGAATTACTTTTTGTCGTGCACTTTTTATTCTTGATATATAAAGCGAATTTTAGATTAGATAGACCATCTGAATTCGTTTGTAATAGACAAAAATGAAATAGATTCTTAAATTTTCCTTACAATCTTCTGTTATATAGACTTGTTAATTAAGGTCTCTTCCCAACCACATTTTTTCGCAAGATTGTGCTTTTGTGGTAAACTCAATATGGGAAAATTGAATAGAATATCATTATAAATATACTTCATATAGTTTTTAATGTATACCATGTATTTTTCTTGCATGAAAAAGAAGTAAGACTTTGTCGGAATTCAACAGTTATTCTTAGGTATATCCAGAAAAAAATTCAATTTATTGATACTTGTCTATATAATGTTTGGATATTGGTGTTTAAAGTACAAAAAAATATTCTGTAATGATTTATCTTGTTTTTTACTCTTCCGAATTCTTTGTTTTTTCTAACTTAATAATATGATATGCTTTTACTTAATTAATACATGTTTTAAACTAGATGATTTTTCAAATGCTCAATCCATAATTGTCCCTTCATTTGTAATCATTAAAATACTTTTTGCATCGCAAAACAAATTTTCTGTGTTTTATAATTTTCCTTAATTTTTAATTTAATTACTTCTTTATTCATTTATATGTTGCTGGTGTATCATCTTAAATTTTGAAAAAAGGCATGTTAACAAATTATGTCATTTTGATACTCAATTTGATTTCACCAAAAAAATTTTAAAGTATTCACTGAATTCTTGTTTAAAATTTTTTAGTATGTGTAGTACATGCAAAATTTTCTATTGGTCTATTGTATTTATTTTCTTTTTTTTCAAGCCTTACAATTTCATCGGATATTTGTTTATTAAGGAAGGATTCTTAGCTCGTATTTTTTATTTCATAATTTATCTGCACATTTTTTTATTTAAGTCTTTCGACGAATTTTTGTTCATTCGAATATATTTAACTTGGAAAAAAATATAATGTTATAAAATTCAGCCCCTTCTCTTTTATGGTGCTATTTGTAATAATGAGATGTTTTGAATGAAGTAAATTCTCTTTACAGAAATTACGTATATGCACATTTAGTATATGTTAGCTTCTTAAATGTAGTTTAGATACATCTTTATGGTATGTGATTGATGAATTTAATCTTCTCTTGTATATTTTTCCGAATAAATTAGTCTGTATTAAAAAAATTTTTTTGGAACGTTCTGAAAATACATATAAATCCTAAATTTGCTTTTTCGGAGTGCGTATGCATTTTTAGCCTTCATTTCCCTTATTATATATAGCAAAAGTGCTAAATTCAGATATTTCTGTCAGTGTGCTCCGTTATTTTGACCTTCTTAAATTTGTGATTTTATGTTCCTTCGTCATCGGTTTTCTAGGTTAAATTTCTTATTGTAGGCTTTTAATTTATCGAAACTAAAAATGTGCGTTTTTTTCGATGTGCTATAACAGGATCACGATGGCACGTTTTAATTATTTAATGCGATAAAAATTGCAAAAATATTTAATATAGTACTTTTATATTAAATTTTCAAAAAAAATTATACAACATAAATGAAATATGAGATTTGACCAATAGAAACAGTTTCTACGATTTTTCTAAAATTTTTGTTTATTTAAAATGAAATAAATATGTTTCCATGTCAATATATATGTTTTGGAGAAACATCATGAACAACTACATTTTTCATTTTTTTTTAAATTTGAAATATAAATATCTTTTGTGGTAGAATCTAATATTTGTATATGCAGACCAGTTAAAAAGTAAAAAATTAATAAGAAATGATGAAGAATTTTTATTTATATTTAGTACACATCAAGATGCTTAGAAATATGAGATTTTTAACTGCACTTTATCAATATTTTATAAAAAATAATATAAAGAATTTTTTTAGTTACCGTAAATTTTTTTTTGATTAATTGAATTTTACTACTGAATAATAAGCCTTTTTTAAAAGAAAATGTTGTGTTCTTCTAATTTTGGTGGTAAATTACTTAATATTGCACTAAAAAGATGCATATCTTGGTTGCTTGATTTCATTTATAAATTCATGCCAATAATGAGGAGATATTTTATATCATCAATTTGAGTAAAACAAAATGGTTCTAAATGCCTCTCTATAGGAAATTTTTAATGGTTTAAAACGATTCTTGGATTTTAATATGACAAAAATCAAACGAAAAAAATAATAATGACGGTAGTATATAAAAATCTCGATGTTAAGGGCAAGTTATTTTTATTTAATACATATTCTCTCTGAATAATAAATTATTATAACATATGTAGATCTTTGCAAAAACTTAAATATTCATCTGTTTAGAAAAAAAAATATTTATCTATTCGATTTACAAAATTTTAAAATGATCTATAGTTAATTCATTACAAAATACTATAATATGATAGCTTCGAAGTTTTCAATTTAAACTGAAGCGGAAGAATAAGTACAAATAATAAGAATGATAAAAACACCTGAGCTAGTAATTCATTAAATATAAGCGCATCAATTAAGATTTTAAAGATGATTAGGTTAAAAAATATCAGCCAAATCTGTTATATAAGCGATCTCAAGCTTTGATTGAAAAATCATACAAAGCCAAAAATAAATTCTATAAAAAAATAAATTTATATCTAATATTGGTAAATTCTTGCTGTTTATATTCTTAGAATCGATTTAATCAAGAATTTTTAATATTTTAAACGTGTAAACTATAAATCTTCTTATATATGTGTCATATGACAAAATTTTATAATGTGTCGTGTAAATATTAAACAAAAAAAAGCTTTATAAATATTTTATTTTTTTGTAATTTTGTTGTAAACAATATCAAAGAAGAAATAAAGATTGATTTGTAGGCGGAAATAGAATATAGGCTATCATATTGCATTTATAATTAAAAAGTGCCATGTCATTTCTATATTTGAGAAATATAACTATGTCTGCCATTTTATATGCATAAACTGCTCAATGTTGTTTTTTAAGCACATGATACAAATATATGTATCTATAGGAAAAAAAAGATTTTATTTAAATATTCTTTTTTAAAAATAAAAGTTGTATTTATGACCTGTATGCATATTTTAAGCAAAAAAAATACGACTATAAACCATAAATTTTTTTTTTCTAACATTTAAAACTTTTTTCTACAATTTTCTCCTTGATATACTGGGATTAAATATAAAAAATACATTTTGATGGCTGTTATCGTAATGTTTTATGAAATTTATGCATTTAATCTGATAACGCCTCAAGCTGAACTAAGAAATAATTTTTAATGTGATAAATAGTCTTAAAATAAATGTCAGATATTTTCTTATGTATACCAATATCAGAACTAAAATGCGAATAAGGTTAAATTTTAATTTTAAATTACACGCCTAATTGAATTATTGTGGAATGCAATAGTTTAAGCATTTTTAAATGCATTAAATTTATGTAAAAAGGGGGGGGGTATAGTATAGTTTTATAGTATCATGATTAAATAAACAGCAAAGGGCGGATAGAAGTATATTCCTTATTCCTTTAATTTTATTTAGAAAATCAAAAGACATAACTTATAAGTTTTACAGGCCCAGCTTTTCTTTAGTTATCAACTATAAATTTTCTTATTGATATAAAATACAATATTTTTTATATAAAATTGACACTACTTTTAAGTAACAGTGTTTTATTTTATTCACAATAAATGCAATTTTTTATCATGAAAAACCTTTTCTGTATTTTAGGCGTTTAAGTTTACTTTAATATATTGATTAAGGTTTTAATATCAAAAATAATTTTCTACACCTATGAGGATTTTGTGCATTATTTTATATATAAAGTCTGTACAAGAAAATTTGTATAAAAAAATAAAAGTAAAAAGACAGAAAAATATAATTCTAAGTTAAAGTAGACGACAAAAATTGATTAAATTAATATATAAGCAGATGTCTGGTGTGGCATAAATCGGTCGTATATCATTGAATATGTTTTATGGTTTCCTATTTAACCTTGCACACCAATATGGGATTTTCAAAATACGCAAGATGTGAATTTGCTGCTAGTTTGATTCGTGAATATTAAAAATATGCAATTAAGAAAAAGTAAACTCTTATCCTCGTTGAATTACGCTTGCAATGTCTTTTTGGCTTTTACATTAAGATATAAGTTTTTATCATAATTTATATAAGATTTGGATATTCGAGGGCTTGAGCCTGCATATTTTGTAAGTCTATAGATTTTAAGTTTATTTTATAAAGATAAAATGGAAGATTTGATCCTAGAATCGATTGTATTATTTTTTTACCTATCATTTTTATCTTGTATAATATTTTTCGATGCAAAATCGAATAATTAGATAGATAAGTACTTTTTGCTTATTTTTAAATTAAATTATTAGAAGTATATTAGATTATTTTTAACATTAAATGATTGCAGAACTTATTATAAATTCAAGTAGGTTTTTTTTTTATTTTTATGTGTGCTCTTCATTAACTATCAATCTCTTTTTTTATTTTTAATACGATATCTTTTTAAAACCAAAATAATTAGTATAAAGAATTTTAACAATCAGATTGTACTGAAACTCAGCTATAAACTATCCAATTAAATTTAAACTTGCATAAAGTAAATTACTTAAATTATAATTTATATAATTAAATTTTGACAAATTTTTTTTAGAGTGAATGAATTTATTTGAAGTGCTATAAAAATACCAAAGCAAGAAAGATACTTTTAAAGTTCGTGCGATCCTAAAATTATATTTTATGCCGATAAATACTTACTAAAGAAACTATAATTGTTTTTGTGTATCTGTAGCTAAACACAGCCTATTTTTAATATATTAGAATGATCTTATTCAATAAAATTTTTAAATGCAGAAACCTTGAAATTATATAAAAATTAATTGAAATCATACATCATGAACATGTTAAACGTGGTTATAACATAAATCCTGGATAAAAGAGAAGAAAAAATCAATTTGAAAAATATATTCGCTAGCAATCAAAATTTTATCAATATTCAAGATTTTACAGTCTTTCCCTTTCAAAATAAAAAATACATCATACAAAGGAAATTAACTTTTAAGAAGATGGACAAATTACTAAAAATCAAACGATGACTTTATAAAAGACTAATAATGTGCACTATATTTTTTTATAAAAAATTGTAATTCTTCTATATTAAATTAAATGTATATTTTTACACTTAAAGAGTCAATATTTTATTATATAAGATACAGAAATCAATCTTTCATATCATATAATTACATTTTTCAGTTTCTGTTTATATAATAGTAATTTTCACGACATTAAAAGGTACTTTTAATGATTTGATTGAAAATCGGCTATTTTCTTGACCAAGCTGTTCTTAAAAATCAATGAAACTGTATTTATTGGTAATCTTGTGATACTAATAATAAAATATCCGACACTGTTGATTTAATCGAGTGGAGTTTTATCGCGATATAATAAGTCGCGCTGAAAATCACGAACTAAAGTAAGTTATCTGCACAAGTTTTATGATGTTTTCTTTTTCCGTAGAATTTTTCACATCATTTTTGTATAATTCTATATAATCTTGTATCTCTGTTTGTGCCTTTATTTCTTAAAAATAAAAACTAGCAATATTTTATGCCGATCAACGCCGCATTAAAAATTTTACATGCGTCTTAAGTTTTACTATTTTAGATAAGCATATTATTTTAAACATTCTCTTGGAAATTTATCATAAAAACTTTGATTTAAAAATAATATAATTATATTTCAACTGTTATTAATTTTCGCAAAAAAAGTTTTAATTATGAAATATTGCATCTGTATGTTCTTTCAAATATTAATCTTCACATTCGAGCGTCTTAATTAGTTTTGACATACTTTATGATAAGAGCATATACATAAACCCAAGTTGCAATAGGTAAACATTGCTTTATTTTTTGTAACTCTAAAGTAACAAACTTATCATGGTGTTTTTTCTCTTATGATGTGGCAAGGATAATTAAAATTTGCAACCCTTATTTTCATATTATAGATAGATATGAAAAAAAATTTTACAATAATGATAATCTAAAAAAAATTCATAGATAATTCCATAACAGTATACTTCGGTGATTTTGCCTATAATTTAATATGGATACAACTAAAAAATACATAAAATATGCAATGTTTCTACTTCTATCTTTAGTGATAGCTTGAAATTGATTTTAACATATTTTTTTGCTAAAATCTTACAATAAGCAGATTTCGGGTTTTAAAACCCATAAAATCTTACTCTATTTCTATGTTTAGAATTATTTTCAATGCATCTTAAGCTAGTATCTTTTAAATTTCGGCGTTTTTGACGCCTTCTTTTTATATTTTTCTATTTTATTTGTTTTTCTATACATAAATCACAATTAAAGTAAAAAAAGATCTTTATCTCTTCTCACACAAAATCAAATTTCAAAATTATGATAATGAATTATATTTAAGCTTTTGTGTATTGAGATATATATAATAGACCATAATATTGCTAGCAAATATTTTATAATGTCTCCATCTGTGGGTACTTATTTGTAAAAGGTGTAAATATGCCTTTTTTGGCGTTTTTTATAAAACTATTTTATTGGTGAAAAGGCAAATTAAATTATATATATTTGTAATTTTTTGCGAAATTATACTATTTAATGATTGTGAAATAGGTAATCATCTATATTTTTATTCAAAATTAACTAATATTTTATATTGTGAAATACTGCGAGTCCCTCTAGATGATAAAAATAAGCGTATGATAACCCCAGCGTGTAATATTTACTAGCAATAATATTAAAATATCTATATTGCAGAATTTAGTGCGTTTTTCGTTTTTTTTATCTCAAAGTACATCATTGGATTATAATTTAATTTTAAAATCACATCGAAAATTTTAAGACTTTGAAAACTGTGGCTTATATTGAAATGAAAATTATATTTCAAATTTTAAATTCGATGATATAGCCAGAAAAAAATTATTATAAATCAGCTGGATTGCAATCACAATAAACAAAAATGGCTGTACAGCGAACAGATTAAAATATCGTTCGCAGCCACGGGAAGAAATATTAATATAATTGAATGTAAAAAAAATTAAATGGCAAATATTTCTTATAAAAAATTCACCTTTCTTTTTTTTTCAAGCCTCAAATAAATTTATAAAATTACAAAATTGATTGTTTATAGCCATTTTAAAAAAAAATTTAAGAAGGATGGAATGAATGCAACCGATGTATTTTATGATCGTGAAATAATATTTATTTCTTACACGAAAAAATGATTTCGTGTAGGTTAAGGTTGTATTAAGACGAACCTAGTATGAAATATAGGATAAGAAATTCAATTAGAGAATGAATATTGAAATAGGAGTATTACGCTCAACTATGATTTTCTATTTAAAGCATCTGTATATTTCATAAAATATTGAGGTAAATAATAAAATCCTTGCTACCAGATTATGTGTGGTGTTATATTGTCGCAAAATAGTATATTTAAATGGACGAAAGGGGTGTAAAGAATGTTCGAAAAAATGCGAATTAAAAGTAAAAATATAAATGAAGGCAGTATAAAACAGGCTGAATGATGTAACATAAATTGAAAAATCAAAAACAGAATCGATAACATCATTTTGAGGTTTTTTGGGTGATTAGATATAGAGCAAATTTAATGATAATTAAAATTTTGAAATTTACAAAAACATGCATAATAATGTATTCAATTTTTTTATTTTTATGAATGAATGGTATAAATATAGAAAGTTAGCAAAAAAAAATCTGAACATAAGGTTTGTAACTATGTTATAATTTTTATAGATCCAGTCGTAGGTTTTTATATAAAAACTGTAAAATACAAAAAAATAATTGCTCAAAGTAGTAGAAATAAGAAAGTTTTTCACATGATATAATATGGAGAAAAAGGAATTTAAAAAAATGTGTTCCAGTGCTATTTTTTAAAACAAAAAATACATTTATTTTATTTTTTTACATGAAATTTGAATATTTATTTTGAAAATGAATAAAAAACTTATAACAATAGTTTTTTTCATATTTCATGGGGTTATAAATAATTATATTATTATATTTAAATGAAATACCAATTACAAAACAGAATTAATGATATAAATAAATTTTGAAATTTTTTTTGAGTTCCAAGAAGAAATAACATATAACATATAGATATCCAACAACCAGGTGTATCAAAGATGTTTTTGATAATCAATAGTTTGCATGTAATTTTTTTTAAAACCAATATATGATTGAATATATTGTAAATAAATATTTTATGTAGAGGTTTATTTCATTATAAAATCATTATTTTTTTCTTAAATATTTATAGTTCTTCATGAAAGGTTGTAAATATAAATATTTAATATTTATTTAAACTTTTAAATTGATTTTTTAATTTTTTGGGTACTATAGATTTTCTCGCTTTTTTTTCATATGAATATTTTAATATAAAAGATTGTTTTCATGTCCTAAAAATGCAAAAAAAAAATGTATCTATGGGTTTTAAACCCCCTTTTTATATATAAAAATATATGTTTAGGTATTTTTATACAGTATTAGAATGTAAAAGGTAACTTGGCATGGCAAAATTATTATTTCTATAGTCTTTTTTAGTGTTTTAAGTTTTTATTCAGTATATAGGACAGAAAAAAATCTACCAAAAAGGGATTTAATCTAAAATAATTTATGAAATAAAAGTTATTTTTCTTTGTGAATCTTCATTTTTTGCCATAAATTTTCTTGTTTAGGGGTGTTGTTTGTTCTTTTTTTTTATGAATTTCATCTACTGTGATGTCGAAAACCCATTAAGAATATTGTAAACTTCTTAATGCATCTTTTGACACCTTCCCTAGATCTATCTTAATCAAGAATTATTATTCTATCAAATAATATGGTTGTAAGCGTCTTTCGAAGTTTGTGAGCTTGCGTGTATGCCTCTACTTCATCTGGTAGTTTTAACACCTTAAATATTTTAATATAATTTTGCAACCATTATATCAAAAATCATTACGTATGGTATTATTTTTGTTTTAAAGTTGTATATAAAACCAAGTTTTTTCCCCAAGATGGCATACATACTATATTTTACATTTTCAATTCCTTGATTTGCATAAGGTTTGATACTTTTTAACAGTGATCAAACGAATTTTGCATAATTTGATTAATCGTTTTTTCGATGGTATTAAAGCCAAGAAAAACTCTGTTCATAGTATTCCGTACATTATATACCTTTTTTGTGAAAGAATTTATGTGATTTTTAAGTTTTTTAGAAGCAACATATGCTTTAAAGATTTAATTTTAGTAATACTGTTGTGACTTAGTTTCGATATTTTTTTTTATTTAATTACAGGAAATCTTGTGTTTATATAACCTGGAATGTTTTACGATAAAGGGTCAGTTATAATTTTAAAGTGAGCTTGATTTATTTTTAGGTTTGATCTCAGAGTGAATATTTTATTATCATTTAATATATTATGAAATTAATATTCATTTTATCTCGTTTTTTTATGAACAAATTTTGTTCGAGATGATTAGAATAAGAATATTTGAGAAATGATGTGCCAAGATACCTGAGAATTGTTTATTAATAGTAGAAATAACAAATTTTGACACCATGCGATTATTCTTTCGTTTTTCAAGTGATTTTCTATTAGTTGATTTTTGAAAAAAATGCGATAAGATTTTATTGTTATATTTCTGTTGTTTTTTTTCAATTTCTTGCTATGCCGAATGTTTAAAGATGATGAATGTCTTTGATTTGCTGTAATTTTTAGTGCAATATAAATATACACGTTTTTATGAGAAACGAAGTGAAAACAAAAAAAAATGGAATAGTTAATAGTTTAACCATAACTTATATCTTATAAGCATACCTTAAACTCATAAAAAAAGAATATAAAAATTATTTTTTTGATATGTTTAGATGCCTTCTTGTTAAAAACGCTGTTCTGAATTCTAAAAAATTATTTGCATCAATCATTTTTATAGTATAATAATAAATTCTAATCGAATTTACTTTATTTATTTATGTTTTACTTCTATTACTTTTTAGGAAGTTCGCTTTATATACATAGGAACTATTGCTTACTGCTGCATCTCTCTGTGGGACTCCTCCAGCACTTCTTGTCACCCGTAATCACCGTGGATTGGGCCCTTTCTCATAGGCGGCAGTCATTATGTGGAGGGAATGAGATTCTGTCTACTGT
Source organism: Rhyacophila brunnea (assembly GCF_057557595.1). NCBI lineage: Eukaryota > Metazoa > Arthropoda > Insecta > Trichoptera > Rhyacophilidae > Rhyacophila > Rhyacophila brunnea. Next base: position 232,670 of record NW_028232849.1, on the reverse strand, counting down.
TCATCGCTACAAATTACAAGCTACAATCACACTCTACACTTACCTATATCCTTGCTGAACGGTGTGGGATCTTTTTCAATACTAAAGGCACAGTTCAACGGCTTACACAGCAACCTCCTTTTTCTCATGGCTTGTCAGTGCTTTATGGTTTATCTTTTATTTATCACTGGCCGCCCCCTTCGGTAATTTTCTTTAAGTAAATTCGTTTCGGAAATTAGTGGGGTGGGTGGAAATGGAACCTGCGACCTCTGACCTAGGGGTCAGACTTGTAAACCACTCAACCATACCACCCGTATTATAGTAAATAGAATGATTTAAAAATAAAATTTTTAAACATAAAAAATAAACCCAGATTTTTTTATGATTGTTTTAAGTGGATATAACTTTTTATTTATGTTTCCCAATTTTGTAAAAGAACAGAAAAATACTTTAATGGCTCATCTTGATGTTTTAAAGAATATGAAGATATCATTTGCGTTTTAACTTTGTTTTAGAGGGTACAGATACATCATATGTTTATTTCTTTTATTTACATAATTTTTATAAATTTCAGTTTTATTAACATTATGAATCATTAAGTCTGGAAAAGGGAGAAGTATTGAAGAAGACTTCGAGAGGAGATATCTAAAAGTGTAAATACGCTGTGTGCGCAGTAAATCATGCAAGTTGTGCTCGAGCACAAATACTAAAATTATAACTATAAATTTGGCCCAGTCAATGAACCTAAGTATAATATTGTGTATGTACAGGAAAATAACTTTAATATCACATCTTATTGTTTTTACACATTTATACATTTTTATTACCAATTTTTGTTTTTACCGTAATTTCTGCTTTTTTTCTTTATTTTGCAATGGTGAAATATTCTGCTTCTAAAGGTCTATTTATCATAATGGTCTAAACTCTGGTTTTTTGTCCAAATAAATTCGAAATCAATTGACCTCTAATTTTATATCCTAATTTTGTTGTATTTCGCATCTTTGGTCTAAACTCTGAATTTATACCCAGATTTATTCCTAATGGATTGACCTCTGATTTTATATCCTAATTTTGTTGTATTTCGCATCTTTGGTCTAAACTCTGAATTTATATCCAGATTTATTCTTAATGGATTGACCTCTGAATTTATATCCTAATTTTGTTGTATTTCGCATCTTTGGTCTAAACTCTGAATTTATATCCAGATTTATTCTTAATGGATTGACCTCTGAATTTATATCCTAATTTTGTTGTATTTCGCATCTTTGGTCTAAACTCTGAATTTATATCCAGATTTATTCTTAATGGACTGACCTCTGAATTTATATCCTAATTTTGTTGTATTTCGCATCTTTGGTCTAAACTCTGAATTTATACCCAGATTTATTCTTAATGGATTGACCTCTAATTTTATATCCTAATTTTGTTGTATTTCGCATCTTTGGTCTAAACTCTGAATTTATATCCAGATTTATTCTTAATGGATTGACCTCTGATTTTATATCCAGATTTTGTTGTATTCATCATCATAATGGTCTAAACTCTGATTTTGAATCGCAATTTGTTCTTAATAGGGTGTACTCTGATTTTACATCCCAATTTTGTTGTATTGGGGAATATGTTATATTATTTTCTTCAAATATTTCTTTCAGATTCCCCATGAAAAAGGTGTGAGCTCTCCACATATAAAATCCATTTTGAAAGTTGCTTGTGTGTTCAACTATTATATTATACAAGAAATGTGTTGATTGTGATATTTTTTCGATGCTGAATACCACTGATTTGAATCGATTAGTCTTTTTGATCATATTTTTAATTTTAGTTTCAATGCTATTAAGCTTATTTTCATCATGTGTGTTTAATATTAGAGATATTGTCCATTTCTGGCATTTTGAGCGCTTTACATTAACAATGATTGAGTTGCTGAGAATTTGGTTATTGATAATAACTCTTTCACCGTTCCATTTTTCAAAAACAGTGCAATGAAGTTTAATTTTTTTAACAATCATATTTTCCCCTCTGAAATGGATTCTATCACCACAATCAAATGGGTGGTTGATGAAAAGGAAGAAGAAAGCTTCGAAAACTTGCTTTATTGAAGGAAAGAATGTGAACAGAAATAGGCTTATCAACATTGATGAAAATATGAAGCTAACGCCAAAGCCGTGTAGCGTCATGAAAAGGACTATGATTGATTCTATAATTATGAATACTATGTTTAGGGTTGTGAATAATTCTTTAAAGTTGGCTAAGGTTTCTTTTAATAGCTTCAATTCCTTGTTAACTTGTTCTAAATTTGTTAAGAAAATATCAAATGTAATTTCTTTTCCAAGGTAAGTGTCAAATAATGAATATATAACATCTGAAATTTCTTTTCCAAAATTATGTTCTATAGTTTCTTTAGTTAATTTCCCTCTAACTGTAATAGAACTATTGTTTTCTTCAGAAATACCTGTTGTTAGTGTTGAATCTATATCCATCTCTGCATTATTATTGGGCATCACTTGTGGAAGATTAGTGTTTAACGATTCCATTGGATTTATTCTTTCGGTTAATATATTATTTCTAAGTGTTTCCGAAGCATAATCGACGTTAGGTTCTGTTGGGGCAATTTTATTACGATTTAAATTAACATTGGATTCCATTACTGCTAATGCATTTTCATGTATTTCATTCTTTGCATTGTTTGAAGGTTGAAGATTTGATTCTATTGTTGCGGAATTGATACCAGATTCTATTTCTGATGTATTTTCCTGTAAAATTTTATATGTATTATTTGAAGGTTCCAGACTTGATTCTTCTGTAGCGGGATTGACATCAGATTCTAATGCAGATTTATTGTCCTGTAATATTTTACATGTATTGTTCAAAGGTTGAATATTTGATTCTATTACTGTGGCATTAATATCTGAATCTATTGCTGGATTATTGTCTTTGTTTGTATTATTAAATTCTTGTTCCGTGATCACATCTCTCCCTATGCAAAAAATATTGTTGTGAGAATTTATAAATTTTGAATAGTCTGTATTTGGTACACGTATTCCGTTTTCTTTAATATGACAGACCACTTTGTTCTTATAATTATCCAAAAAGAAAGATTTGAAACTAAGACCTTTTTGTTGAGCTCTAGAAGAATCGTTGTTCAAATCTATACACTTAATAGTAAAAATATAAAACAATTGTTCCATATAAATTTCGTTCAAATAGGACTGTGGGCATTGAAAATTTACAATCATTACGTCTGTATTACAAATAACTTTTGAAAATGTAATTTGATCGTTTAAATACATTAATACACGTGAATATATAAGTAATTTCCGTTGATCATCTTCAATAACATTTTTGTAGTGCGATTTTCTGGCATATTCATATAAATATACACGTGTAGCATCAATAAAAACAAAGGCCCAAAACGTAAACAAGAAACTCGCGTTCCAAAAGCTTTTAAACCGTACTAAGCTAATATTCATTATAATTAAAAATAAATGATATCGAATGATTCTAAGAAATATATTGATCCAAAATAATTCTTTATAACAAGTGTCAATATTCAAATAACAGATCACATTTAATAAACAAATTATCAATAAAACATAAAATTCTCTCAGAATACAAATGTATAGACAATCCAAGGCTATCACAATTATTATATTCAACCAATTCAAATAATCTGGATAATATAAACGATCTTTGAAAATAATCATTACTCAAACAAAGGGTCCCTAATTTTAAAAAGGAGTCATTCATAAATTAACAACAAATATATAGATTACAATAATAAAAACCATGTGTTACCAGCTTAGTATGATTTTTAGTAAACAATAAAAAAATAAATTGACATCAATAAAGGTTTTAGGTTTAAACTAATATATATTCAATTAAAATAAATGATGTCATTGTTCGATTAAATATTTCTACTAGATTAAACAAAATATATAAATTGAATCGAAAGTGTTTAAATTAATTATATCTAATTAAGATAGATGACATTATGCTCTAAAACTGCACTGACAGGTATGATTTAAAGTACTGTATTTAATAATATAATCTAATTATGAATAATTTCATTATAATTTAGAATACGTAAAGGCATATTTCTAAAAATAGATAAACTCACATAAATATATACCTAGTTGAGATGGGGTATGAAATCGTGGCGAATGAACATGGTTTAATTTACAAATGCAAAACAAGAATAATACCATATGTGATGACTTGGGATGGGGTGGTCACAAAATATCATAAAAAATATGTTAAGGAGTTAAAAATCCCGGACGAAGTAGAAGCATACATGCAAGCTCTCTCACACTCCGCAAACACTTGAACTCGTCTCATTTGAGAGAATAAGAACGGCTGATGAAGATAGATATGGGGAAGGTGTCAAAATATGCATCAAGGAGTTGTACAAATTTTCAATATGCAGACCACGTCTAAATAGATAAAATTGATAAAAAGAAATCTAACCCATAAATATATAAAAGTTAGTTGAGACGGGGTCCATTGTAATTTTAAAGATAATAAAGTACAAATATTTATTACTTTAAAATAACTGCCTTTAGGAAGCATGAAAAAGTATATATTTATGAACTAATATATATCAAAACATTATTGATATCATTTTAATTTAGAAAGCATTAGTAGGAATCTATTTTAATTAAAAAACGTTATTTGAATAACCCTTTTTTGCGAAATATCCCCATCATAGCAATTGTAGTCGTGATTGCTCGCTTTTATGTTTGCGAATCTATTTAAGTCATATATTCGATACAATTGAGTTTATACTTAAGTCTTTAGGGCGTTCTATCATTTATTTATCTGCCAGTGTTTGTTGTATCCCTTGCAGCGAGGCGGCATTAATGACCTGTTTGTTAAATTACAATACCTTGTCGAATAAAAATTTGTGCTTTCAATCTATGATTTTATGAATTATAGCTCAATATCCGTGCCATTTAACTATAACACTTGGGATTAGTTTCAATCTTTCACACTATGGGATCAATAACAATCAGATTTCATGATCCTAGGTTATTTTCCCATTTAATGACAAAAAAATTTAAGTGGCTCTAAAATATTTTTTTATTATGCAAAATTCAATTTACTCGCTGTAAAAACGCTAATGTGACCCAAAATAGCGATCCCCTCAATTTTAAGGGGGTGCGATGCCATGAAACAAAATAGAAGTCGATGAAAATAAAATAAAAATCATGTTAAATATAAAAAAAAATATCGTACAACAGGGGATTCTACTTATAAAGAAGTTTATCCCCAGCTGTATCAATTAAGAAAATTCAATGTTTCAAATGTTTTTCTATATGCTAGTGGCTTTTTGATTTCAAAAGAACTAATTTAGATGAATTGATGATATACTAGTCATATAAATCAGCTATTTTTTCAATAAATGCATTGTTATTTTTCTCAAATTCTGTTTTTAAATATTTATATGTCAGATGATATTGTTTGCAAAACGATGTTTTCCATGTATATTATGCTTATCGAAAAAAATAAATGTAAATATTAATATATTAGCCTGTTTAAAACATTGAAAAATATTTCTCTTTTGAAAGATGTATTTTTTTTAAGCTTCAAATCAAACCTAAAATGCATGGGCTTTATCTGTGATTTGAATCTCGTAAAATCTGTAAAACTTTTAAAAGAGATAATTCCTGATAAATAAAAAAAACTATTATCATCTTATACAACACGATCTAATCCTGTGTAAAAAAATTTAATAATATTAATGAAACTTTTTTAAAAAATAAATTTGATAGTTATATGCAGTGCTTTAATATAAAATAATAAAAACTATTATCATGACAATATGGTATTGTTTTTTTCTATTTCTCTTTAAATACACATTAATGAAACTCGATTGTTGTTTAATTGAACATTTTAGAGGATAAATAATATATAACATCGACGACGTATAATGTGGGTCTAAATGCTAGCTTAAATTCTCTGCTAGATATACTGAACACATTACTCATAACTATACTGTCACTTTTATAGGAAATGTCATCTGCACTAATATCGAGTGAATTTTTATTTTTTAAAAATACTGGATTATCTGGAATCTGTAAATAAATGATCAGCATCTCAAATATGATTGACCAATGATGTCTATTTTCAATATTGGTTTAAAAAATTAAGAGTTTTGCCATGATTAATTATTATATTTATAAAAAATGAAGCGCTTTTGGATTTCAATCTGCTTATTAATTTTAAAAAATAATTTTTTATTCTTGTTAGTTTGAACGTTCTTCGCCGCATGTTTCAGGTATGATATATTATTTTTTACTGGACATAAGTCAAAAAATTACTTTAGATCTCTTTGATCTTTAATGAATATATTCTGATATGGTTTCAAATAAAATAATTATTCAAAAAATTGGTATTCTCATGAATTAGATAAATTACATATTTAATGTTCTGGATCGAAATATCATCTCGAATTAAAGAATACATTTTGTTATTTTATTGATTCTATTTGTTCTTTTGACGTTTATTTGGATTTTAACCTATTTCCTTATTATTAATTTTGACTTATTATAAATTATATTTATTTTAATGATTTTCCATTATGTAAATTATGCTTCTCACTATTTAACGTACCTAAAAATATTTGACTTCGCAATTTTTTGTATTTGTTGCAAAATATTTAGTGTGATAATATCACAAACACTCTTATTTTATGTGGTTAGAATCTTAGCTTATGTAAAATCTTTCTAATACAAGAAAACATCATGAAAGGATTCCATTAATAGAAAAAAACGTATTATTCGTAAATCAAAGGTTTAAATAATACATTTTCATATATTGTAGCTATTACTAACAATTTTTTTATTTTTTTTAATGAAAATCAAGGATATCTTTATGAGATTAATACATTTTAACATATTACATCTGAAAATATTTTTTTTATTTTTTTAATAGTGATCAAACTTATCTATTTAAGATTAGACATATGTTTGATTGCATTTTTTTATATTCCAAATTACACATTTTAATAAATTTTAGTGTCTGCGAAAGCTATCTAAAAAAATTAATTTAATATAAGGTTATTATATTCAGAAAGATGATTTAAAATATCAGTAATGATCTAATACCATAACTAAAATAATTTTTTTATAGGTTCTAATTGCTTTTTAAATAGCTAAAAATTATTTGTGTTGATTTTTTTCATATATTATGTAATCTGTTTTGTAACTGATATTTTACGAAATTAAACATCCATGTGTAATACATTTTCATTTAATTATCTGGAATTAAAAATTACTACAAATAAGAATTATTGAATAATGTCACAGAGGAGTCTTGATGTCAAAATACCAAACGGGGCAAAAATAATATGAAATTTCTTGAACCGATTATACCATATATAAGAGATCAATGTTTAGGAATTTTAATTATACTTTAATGACATAAAAATATGCGCGAAATTATAAATTAAGAAATTTATCAAACTGAATTTACTTTACTCATAAACTTACATGAAAAAATGGTCAAATCAAATAGATTTATGGCCAATGAAAATTTTAAATAATCTAATGTATGCAAAAAAGCTAAAAAAATGCGTCTTATTAAAAAAATATATATTTAAACGAATTATTTTTGTTCATTTGTTTGTTATTACGGCACACCATAGGATATAATGCAAAGATGGTTGTAGTTGGCTTGTGGCTCCAACACTTTTCATATTGTTCTATGTATTTTTATTCAACAAGCATCAATATTCTTCGTTAATAAAGTTAAAACAAGCCTTATGGATAGTAGTTCGCACATGAATCGAATAAATATACAAATCCTGGCACAGATAGTTAAGATCCAATGAAAAAGTATTTTTCATGAAAACTGTATGATATGAACACACATTACTAAATTCAAAACGCACTGTTTTTTTCTTTGAAAATTAACTGTTAATTTTTAAGCTTAAAAAATGTTCCGGGATATATAACTTAGGAAGTTAATTTTTAGACAAGATCTAGCCTTTCTAAAGCATAAAAAAACATAAATAAATGTATGTAATAGATTGATTTGATTCATACTATTATATAAGCACTATGTGAGCAATACTGGATGTAACATGTCAAGTAAAATTTACATGGGCCTCCAGCATTTAAATTTATCTTAAATTTTACACTTTTGTGCCGACAAATATTTAATTAAATTTACAGGATCGATTTTTTAATAATAACACAGGTCGCCCTAACTATTACACTATATTTTACTAAGGGCCTGTTCTAAAGTTTCTGTTATAAAACTTGTATATTCATTTTAGTGCCCTATGAATTACTTTTGACCGATCAAAATTTTTAATGATTAGTATTTTCTCAATTAAAAAATTCTTTGATGATCAATCACAAAAATTAAAATGAAAAAATTTGAGGTTTTCTATATTTTAGATTTCAGTAAATTTAGAATCATGTCTTCTGGATTATCTAAAACTGATAATTTGATTCAAAAAAACATATTTTATTTTTCCTACATTTTATGATAAAGCGTGGCTTTTAAAATATTAAAGAATTATTAAATTCTAATCGAATTTACTTTATTTATTTATTTTTTACTTCTATTACTTTTTAGGAAGTTCGCTTTATATTAATAGGAACTATTGCTTAACGCTATGTCTCTCTGTATGACCCCCCCCAGCACTTTTTTCACCCGTAATCCCCGTGGATACTGGGCCCTTTCTCAAAGACGGCAGTCATTATGTAAAGGGGATGGGATTCTGTCCACTGTTCATCGTTAAGGTATACAAGCTACAACCACACTCTACACTTACCTTAATCCTTTCTGAACATTGTGGGATATTTTTCCATACTTGAGGCCCGGTTCAACGGTTATACAGCAACCTACTGCTTCTCATAGCTTGTCAATGCTTTATGGATTATCTTTTATTGTTCACAGGCCACAGCTTTGGGTATTATTCTTTAGAGTAAATTCGTTTGGAAATTAGTGGGATGGGTGGAAGTGTAACCCGCGACCCCTCACTGGGGTCTGACTTGTAAACCACTCAACATACAACCTTTTAAAATATTCATAAAAATATTTATTAAAGCGCCCTACTATAAAAAAAAAAATTTAACCTCTTCAAATAGTATACTATAATTTAAAGAATTAAGTATTAAACCTTCACTAAAACCCATCAATAATATGAAAATAATTACAAACTATTTTCAAATGGACTAGCAAAATTTTATATAGGTGATTTTATGTCTAAAAGTTCATGGCGTACAATATATTTGCTATAAAAACAAAATCCAGGTATTATAAGCAAGCGATACAATTTGTTTAGTGACCTTTTGGTAAATAGTATAAATCCAATAAAAAAATCAAAATTCAAGGTTTAAGTTCTATAAAAAAAAAGGTATGAAAATTGCTTTCCTAGACCCTGGTCTATTATTCTAACTTTAAATATAATACACATGTAAAATACGGATTTGTAGCTAAATTTTTGCAAAGAATTTGAGTTTTAAGAGTTGGATTGGTTTATGCCTATCTACACCCAAAATAGAAAAAAATATAATTAGGCGATAAATTTTTCAAACTTAAAGTTCCATATTATTAGTAAATAAAATTTAAAGCCATTAGGCCATGCCTGTGAACACATCAAACTGAATATCTAAAATTGAAAGTACAAGAGAACAGGATTTTCTTTATTTATTTCTGATCTATAATACGAAGTCATTACACTAATAAACGGAAATTATTATATTCAAGTTTCTTCATAATATTAAAATGCGATTTTTAGTTTACTAAAAAAGTCACATAATGTGATAAGTATAAGATTTATATTCTAAATAAATATAGGGATTATAAATACGATCAAGACACACCTTTTTTACATGGATATAAAAAAACTACGGAAGCAAAAATTGGTATTTATAAATAAAACCTTTTTGTGATGGCGATATATTAATTAAATTAAATTCTAAATATGTTTTTTTCATTTCTGATCGCGATGTTACCAGTTAATGGCAATATAATCTTTATAGGGTTGTCAATTGTGGGTTTTATGGAATCTGTTGTTGTTCTTATCTATATATCAAGAGAATTTTCTTTGTTCTAATATTTATACAATCGATCCGTAATCTTAAATAACTCAAAACAGTATTTATGCTTTTAAAATCCAATTCCCAGAATTATTAAATTATATCTCAAAGTTGTAATATATATTCCAAATAAAATTTATCTAAAAAACATGTAACATCATTTTATCTGTTTCTACAATCCCGTACAAGAATTATTTATCTTATGTTATATCTAACTATTTCGTCAAAAATAAATACAAAAAAGCTTGCTTTAGTCTGAAATATATAATCACATGTGACATTGATTTTATTTTTATTTTCGTATCATTCATAAAGCACAATTTAATTTTTTAAGGGTGTATCACAATATACAGTACTTCTCTAATAAAATTATAATTTCCAACGATTAGTATAAATAGTATATAAATTATAAGCCTTATACATTAGATTTGCCTCCGTACATATTTTCAATAAAATGTATGATATTCAGAAACGATTAAATGATTGTGGGTAAACATCCGTGTTACCGTGATTTTTTCATATGAAAATCTCCTTATGTCATGAAAATGCCTTAAATAGCTAAATTTGGTATTTTTATTCAGAAATGTATTGATTGAGGTCTAAAAAAGATGTATGGAAGATGTATCAACATCCAGATAAATACTATTAATTTGGATGACAAAATTTTTCATATGTTAATAAACAATTTATCTGCACAAACAAGTCTTTGTAAAAGACAGTTTCAACAATATATATCAATTATCTGAATTTTCATTCGAGATCGAGTTTTATAAAATTTAAAATCGTTTAATATTATCAAGGATTCTTATAGAGCCATATTTTTTAAAAGGGTGTGATTTTGAACATGTTGAAATAGAAGAAACAAGACTATGTTATTTCACGATATTATTTGTTCATAAAAGCTAGTTTGGGTAAAAACTTAAATTATATTCTTATATTAATTTATTTTGTTGTAATGATGAATATAATATATTATTTGCGTAGTATAGCGCTGTGATAGATTGGAAAGTCATCAAAAGGGTTTATGGCCTGGACACGCGCCATAAGTGGTGTGGTTGTATCAATCTATAAAAAAATTAGATTTTCTTGTTGCAAAACAATTTTCGGTCCTCAAAATCTCGTAAAATTAGGACAATGTAAAAAAAAAAGTTAATGGCTAGTAAAGAAGTCAAAAAGAAAAAAAACTATTTAGATGGGTTTAGGACCGTGACAAAAAGAATACTTGGTTTTAAGATATGCTTTCCTGGAGAAAGTGCTTAAAATTCAATGATGGTTTGCAACTTGGTTAATTTAGCCGACTTTTTATAAGATTGAAATTTTTTTGGTACCATTAAATATTTGAAAACAAAAGCATGGAAGAAAAACAAATATGAATAGAGAGGAAAACAACAGTTAAAAAATAGCAATGATACACGTAGGAATAATTTAACCGAATTTTCTAAAATATTTTAATTTATTATGAAGATAATCGACTGAAGAAAACGGGGACCTCGAAAATACAGCTCTAATAATAGATCGAGACTATTTAATTAAGGTCGACAATAATTCTTATACCATCAAGACAAAATATTTTAAAAATAGCTAATTATGTATATTAGACCTAAGAATAGGATTGCATGAGCGCATTCGAATTTCAAGCTCATAATTCCTTGCAGAGTAGAAACATTTTCTGATTTGTCTTACATTTATCTCTAAGATCCAAGTAGTAAAAACGCGGGAGTATATTAAATAAATAATGGAAAATATTTGCAAATGTAGAAAAAGAAAGTTTTGAATAGACTTAAAATCTTATAATGACCAAGCTGTTTATTTAATCCATAAGCAATTAAATATAAGGTATTACACCATATAAAAAATTATATTACCATCGTATTATTAAAAAGGCAAAAATTAATTTGTTTTTTGTGGATAAAATTACACTTAAAAAATTGATATTAATGAATAAATTTCTTAATCAAAGGATCCACATCTATTCTAGAACCCCTGTACACATTTTCCAAATACTTATCGTGGATTAGAACCTTATCCAAAAGCAATTATCATTATATATAAATAATATAAAATCCTTGGTCAATTTTTAATTAATTAGGTTAATGTAAACTTAAATTTATAGCATTTTTTGATTTTCTATGTTGCTTTTAAATTCACACTAGTATTCTAGATCCATGACCGTGACAGCTTCTTTCCATGTTTTCGTGACCGGTATACCATTAAGATATATGATTCTAGTTTAATCAACCCTTCTTTTTCTGTGAAATATATTCTTGTATTTTCGTTTATTAGAGGAATAAGAACCTGTATAGCACGTATTAGAGCATTCTCTGTAGCTTTTTATGTTTAATTATCTCTCATATATGGTAAACACTCGTTTTTTTAATTTATAATCGTTAAAGCACAGAATATTTTTTAAAAATCAACCCTTTTGCCAATAAAAAAAGAAGTTATGCTTGAGATTAGAAGAATTGGGTATCTTATAACACCGTCAAGAGTCTAAAATCGAAAATATGATATGAAAATTATATCATACAAAAATTTTCACTAAAAAGCAAACGTACAGAGTTAATTACAAAATTTTTTTGTAAGAATTTAAATAATGCTGAAAAAATAAAAATCATTTGTCTATTTGTTAGATGCTGATGATACACTTACAAGATCGAAATATAACCTTTATTACAGTGAAAGCACAAAGTAAAAGCCATTATATATAAAATTTGAGTGTTATTGCATGAAAAATCATAAGCATAGTGTTTGTGGGTTTAAAAATAAGATATCAAAATTTAGAACTCGATATAATAATGGCTCTATAAAACCACAGAGGGGAGCTTTTAAGGAGTATAGTACATAATGAAAACACTGATCGATTTAAAAACCGTTTATAGTGTAAAAAAATTAATTAATGTGCAAAATTTGTCAAAGTGCGTGCAGAAATTTCAATTTAAAATGAATGTGATGGTCAATACGACATAAAGGTTAATGTTTATATTGAAATTTTTTGTAACTGCACCCTGAATAAAGCAAAATCATCATGACAATTTGAATAAAATTCAGATTCAAGCTTTTTCTACCATTGAAATTAGCGTAAGTTATAATGTGTATGGAAAGTCGGTTTTTTTACAAATATTTCACTTATTTTGCACTAAGAACCCCGAAGAGTATATCACAGTGAGCGCATTATAAGGGTAACCGATTATACATAGACCAGAAAATATACATTAGGGGCGGTTTATGTGGGCATAAAGTTGTAAAGTCCCAGAAACAATATTACAATAAGTAGAATCATAGAAACATGCTTAATGTTAGTTAAAATAGATACGAAACTAGAAAATAAATATAGAAAAGATATTTGAAAATAGATAAGAAGTTTCGTAAAATACATTATAACACAATAGATATGTAATTATACTACATAGACTATAATTAATATCCATGTAGAAGACTGATAGAATCGAAAACAAAAATAAATAAATGTGTGAAAAAAAATTAAGCGAAATTATTACAAATGTTTAAGTGCGATATTAGATACTCATATGGCTATTTAACTCAAAGGAAAGCCTTTGTAAAAGCAAAATAAAAAAAACATTGTGATAATGTCATAGAAACAGGATATCTAGATTTTAAACAATAAAAATAAAACAAAGGCACAAAAAAACCATGGATAATACAAAGGAAATAATGATTTATATGAAATTTTTTCATGATTAAACCATGATATTATTGACATTTTTGCCAATAGAATGTTCAATTAAAAAGAAAACAGTGATTAGCTGAGATCTTTAATAAAATTATAATTTCTTATAAAGAGTTAACGAATGTCAATAAACCAGGTTCACCTTAAAAAAATATATAATTTGCAGCTCTTCATATCAATTTTAATTTTTTTGAATAGCAAGACATATGATATTGCAAACGAGTGTATATATTCTTTTTCTTTTTAATAATAAGAAGTTACTTAGATGTTTATTTTTATATATTGTATTTATTTAACAAGCTTTTGATACTGGTCCTACTGTTACATATTCAACAAGATTTTTAATAGATGATATAAAAACGTAAAAAATTCATAATTTATATATTTTAGATCAAATAAATCGTCAAGATCATTCATAAAGTTTAAATTGTGTATTTTTTATTGCATTTACTTTCCATTCATCAACTTTAAATTCCTATAGCTGGTTATTCTCGATGATGCTTATCATTAATATTACAAAATATACATCATTTTACGCTAAAATATCTAAAACGTTTTACCCGTTATCTTAATTTCCACTTATATATTTTACCTGCTGTTTTATTATTAATAAAGACTCTTTATGTTTATATGTGCATAATCTAAGCTTTAGTATTTTTTAAAGTAAACCTTACTGACCTTATATATTTCTTTAGCTTTTTTTACATGAATAGACGTTTATAAAATTAAGGTGATTTTTATTTTCTTGAATTCCATAATGAGCGACTTAAAAATCCGTTTTTACATTTTTTCATGTTTATATATCATAAGATACCGAATCACAAATACATTTATTTTGTTGAATAAATATTATTTTTCATTTAAATCAAAACCCTTTTTATTGGATTTATAGTAACTCTATGCAAACATCAAATAATGATCCTTAAGGCAATAACAAAGAGTAATTTTTTATACTCAATCTAAAAATTTGGTGAATCGGGTTGAAAAAAATGTCAAATAGAGGGTAAAGTTACAATAATCACATAAAATCATTTATTCTTTGGGGTCAATCTATTTATAATATATTTCATAGCTGTTCTATTTTCAGTAATATAAAGAGATAGTGCTATATTGAATTAGGCATTATATTGTAGACCTCACTTCAGATGACATGCAGCATCTCGTTCTGATTTTTCGTCGACAAACAAAAAATAATGTCCGAACGATTTATTTTAAATTGAAGAGAGTTTCAATTAGAATATCTGGAAATCTTTATTTTTTTAACTTGTACAAGGTACAAGCCAACTATTTTAAATTAAAAGACTTACTAATGGAGGTTACAAGCGAAAATATGATATATTAAAATAAAAAAATGTAAATATACATTTAAAACAAAGGTCTAACGAATTAATAACAGTATTAGAACAAACGTAAGCTATTGTATAAAAATCGAGCGCTTATATGTTTGAAAATAATATCACCAAAATTCTAGTATTATCTAAAAGAAACTCGCAACTACTGTTACAAAATATTATTATTAATTCAAGTTTTATAAATTTTTTGAAGCTAATTAATCGTACCAAATTCGGTTTAGTTGTGTACAAAGGCAAATTTATATTGCATCTAGGCACAGTTAGATATATAGGGCTATAAACCTTATAAACCAGTAAAAATGTTTTGCTGATGTGAAATATTGATTTCGTAATCACAAGATGGGTTTTAAAATCTAGGTCATAGTTTTTATAATAAGATTCTATTTACATTTTTATTGATTATCGTATCAAAGATTCCGCTCATAACAATTCACATTCGATATGGCCAATTCATAACAAATGATTGTATTATTTTTCGCAAATATAATTTATAATAGTGCTTTGATACATGTTATAAAAGTAGCATAATATTTAGGAACAAATTAAAAGTTAATTATTTTATTTTTCGTTATTTCATATTGAGTTAGAATAACTAATATTGATAAATTACCTTTGATGGTCTTTAAGAACGCAAACGAAATATCTCTTTTTGATTTTAGAACATCTATGTGCGCTGTTGTACGTCCGTACATATTACTTTCGCTGTTAAATTTATATAATAGTAACTATAATATATTATATACTTGGTAATATTAATTTTCATCTTTCATGTTTATTCTGAATTTTTTTACATATTTTTTAATATTCACCGATATTAAGTTGTATGATCGAATGTCTATAATATGTTTTGTTTGCCTTTGGATATATGCAATGAACTGATTAATTATATTGCTTATATATTTCGGGCATTTATTGTCTGGTAGATAATTCTTTCATGTTTGTTTATTTTTCTTTATATGAAAATTAAAAATTGTTTTTATCATAATTTTTGATAACATACTCTTGCAAAAGATAGTTTAATATTGAGATTTTAACGATTGTGATAAAATAACGCGATGAAAGAATGCAGCTGGTAAAAATTCTCTATCGTATAAAAACTTTCAAATGAAAGGCAAATTAAATATTCTGTGATATGATCTTATATATCTACCGAGTAAATTGTGTTATATAGATTAAATTTTTAAAATATAGAAGGCATTTGCATAAACCCTTTTACATTTCGAGAAATTTTACCTTTTTCAAACTTCAATAAAAAAATATAGCATCATTTTATTCTAAACCTATAATTTGTCGGTATAAAACATGATATATTGGTTTGAAAACTAGCTATAACGTTGGATTTACCTATTCTGGCAAAATCTCGCGTCTAGTGTATGTGGAATCAAAATTCAACCCGAAATCTAATTTTTCATGTAAAATCAATGTTTAAGAATGAAGAACCGATAATAAATTCTGGTTTATGAAATTATTTTACGAAGACTATCCATTATTATGACGAAAAAGAAAGCTGAAAAATATGTTTATCTTTTTTGTGGTATTGTTGTAACCATTAACATTTTTAAAGCTAAGCCATAGTGGAATTTTTTTCGCAGTGATAAACTATTAGTTGTGGAAGATAAAATGAAATCGACGTTTGTTCGAATGCTGAAGATTTTTGCGCAAGTCTATTTACTTAGTTATTTCATTTTTCTACTTTATTTTTTAGATTAGCGTTAATTCGTAATCTTTTAGCATCTGTATATTAAATGTCGTAATTTAATTAAAGGGTCCAGGGGAGAACATATTTATACAACATCCCTCTCACTAGACGGAGTCTCATCACTTCCAAAAAAATATCCCTATAGAATATAATGAGCCTTCTTCACTAATTTTCCATCGCTTTTTTTCACCAAATATCTATCATTTCCCGCAATGCCCACAATTACCCCTTTATCAATAAATTTCCTTTTTATATTTATCTCTTTCCTTTAAATTTTCTCGCTTAGCAACTCGCACCTGTTGGCCCGTTACAAATTTCTCGTTCTTAATACTCTTAAATCTTTTCGCATATGATCCTTCACCTAAATTCTCAATTCTTGCCTTTCCTTCGTAATCCTCCCACGCTTCCATAGGAGAACATTTAATCCCCGTATGATATGTCTTATTATAAGCTTCTTGTATCTCTTTTAATTTTGTTTCAATATTTTCTTCTAAACTTTTTACCCAATGTTCCCTTATCGTTCCAATCATACGTTCTACTCTCCCGTTAGACGAATGACTTTCAACCGCAACTTTGTGATGTTCTATAGCTTTCTTTTTACAGTATTCCGCAAATTCTTCCCCACAAAATTCCCGAGCGTTATCCGATATTATTACTTTCGGTGTACCCATTATTTCAAACGTTTCCTTTAATATACCTATAATATGTCTCGCAGTTCTATTATCTAATTTCTTTATACACATACCTTGTAAAATAATCAATTATCACTAACATATACATGTCCTCTTTATTATATTTCATAACATCAATTGCAAATTTTCCCCTCTTTTACTTGACGTAACAAACTTCAGCGCCTTTTGCTTCTTTCTATTTTTTATACTACATTCTTGACAATATTTCAATACATCCTCTATATCTTTATCATATTCATCCAATACTGATCCTTCTTAAGCTTATAATAAATAGCTTCAACCCCACGATGCAATAATTCTCGATGGGCTTTCAATACAAGTTGCTTACGAATTTCAATATCTGGTATTATTCTTACTTTTCTTGAGTCGAATCGCCAAAATTTTTTCCCTTCAACTTCAATCACATGTTTCGATTCTAAAGACTGTTCAATTTTCTTTCCTTTTATATTTTCCGTCTTTTTGATTTCTAACTTCTTCTTTTCACCTTTCTCATATAGTCTACTAAGAGCATCCGCCGTTACTAACTCTTCACCCTTTCTTTTTTCTATTGTGAAATCATCATAATCCATTATATTTTCAACATATCTATTTACTCTGGCGTTTGGAAATATAGCTTTTGTTCTTATATTCTCAAGGGCCTTATGATCTGTAATTAAATGAAATTTCCGCGCTCTGAGTTCATACGCAAATTTCTCAATTCCGTATGCAATAACAAACATTTCTTTTTCCGTTCTAGCATACTTCATTTGTGTTAGATTTAAATTCTTACTTGCCCATTGAATTGGCGTCAATATTCCATCATCAGTTTTCTGCATCAAAACAGCGCCTAATCCCGTGTTACTAGCGTCAGTTTTTAAAACAAATTACGGCAATTTAAGATTTTTTGTCATTCTTATCACTTCTATCAGATAAAAAGACGCTTTCTGTTCTTTTTCCTTCCAACTAAATTTATTTTCTTTTTAAACATTCAAACAAATCATACGATATACGTGCAAAGTCTTTTATAAATTCCCTATGCCATCCACAAATTCCAAGAAATCGTCTTAACTCCCCAAAGGTTTTTGATACTGGATACTCCAAATCCTCCATACGTTTTATATCCAAGGGAATTTTCTCTTTCCCATTTAGTCTTACACCAAGAATCCTGACTTCTTTTAATCCAAACTAAATTTTCTTTACATTAATCTTGAAATTATGATCTCTAAATCGACATAAAACATTTCTCATGATTACATCATGTTCCTCTTTTGTATTTCCAGAAATTATAACGTCATTTAAATATACTTCCACTCCTTTACCGATTAGTCCCTCTAATACCCCATTCATCATTTTCTGACAAATCATTGGCCCGTTTTTTAAACCCATTGTCATTCCACACCATTCAAACACCTGATTTTTATATATAAATGCCGTTTCAAATTTATCATCCTCTTCGATTTCAATTTGATAATACGCTTCTTTTAAGTCAATTACGGTTAAAAATTTTGCACCACTCGTGGCTTCTGCTATTCTTCTCATATCTGGTATTTTTGTATTATCGTTCTCTGTAATATCATTTAACGCCATGCAATTCTGCACAAGTCTTATAGATTTATCTTCTTTTTCCAACACCCAAATAGGATTCCATCAATTTGACTCAGATTTCCTGATAATTTCTCTACATAATAATTCTTCTAAATATTTCAAAAACTTTCCTCTCAAACTTTGTGGTAAAATAGCACTTTTCTTAACAATAATTGTCCCGTCTTCCGTTGGAATTTTACACTTTAAAAATGAACAAAATTTAACATGATCTATACTTTTTCCATCTACAAAAACAGTTGGAATATTAATTATCATGTTTTCCAATCTCAATTTAAATATTTTTTTTTCATTACACTCTATAATCTCAAAATCCCTTGGTTTCCCTTGGGCTAAATAACGTTGAACATTTTTTGTACATTATCCCACTCATCTTTTCGCTGACAGTACTTCGCAATATGACCACTTTTCTTACACCCATAACAAATCATTTCTCTCACTTGATTGCTCTGTTCAACATTTCTTCTCACTGGTGTAAAAAACCTTCTTTCCCTATCCTCGATCACCTTAATCTTTTCTCTTTCTCTCTTTGATTCTTCATGCACACTTTTTCTTATTTCCTCCTGCATTAATTTCTCTTCCATTCTCTTTTTTTGTTTTCCCTCTTCCTCTTTATTTCTCTTATCCAACATTCCTTTCATCCCTTCCCCCGTTTCTGGTTCTTACTTAACCCAACGTACCATACAAGTCCACTCTTACCTATCCGTTTCAACGCATACCAGATTTTCTTCTCGTCTTCCTCAATGCCTTCGCATTTTATCATAAGCTCCACAACTTCAACCTCCAGAACGCCTTGTACGTCATCAATCACATCTAATGTGTTTTCATTTGTAATCTCCATCATGTCGTAATTTTATTTAAGGGTCCAGGGGAGAACATATTTATACAACATTAAATAGCATTTTAAAAATTTTAAATTTTGTGTTGTTCTAGGAAATATTTATAAATAGAAGATTCTTAGATGATATCAGAGATATAAAGGAATAGCATTTATAGAATAAAAGCAATCAGCTACTTTTAAATAAATTTATAAGATTGTTTAAAAAAATAAAAATTGCGTTAAATTTTATATTACTTTTACATCACAATATTTTATCAAAAGGTAAAGAAAGTAATGTAAAGTAGAACGATCACATAAATTTGGAATAATGTGGCATTATTTTTTTATATTTTTGTCGCTACATAGCGGAATGATAGAATTATTCTAAAACCAAAAATATAAGATATATATTATGATCACTAAAAACTAGGCTGTGACATGATCTTTATCATCACATATTTTTTCTTGTTTGAGAATCATATATTTTGGCTTTAAATTTTTATAGAGAATAAGTTTCTTCTTGCTGGATAATAGATGGCAGAACTTTTGTTCATATTAAAGGAATTAACTTATTTTTATATTTGGTTTGTATAAATTATAATTACTGTGCCATTTCAGAATTAATTAATAATATTTAATAATGTTGGTACTGATGTTGCGTATCATCAATTCTGTTTGATTAGTATATTATATGGATGTCATAATTTCCCCCAATAACCCGATATTTTCTTTATTATTTGTGTAGTTAAGTTATTCACATGTTTTTCGTAATGTTCAGTAATGGTGTTCTAGCTCTTTGTATATATCAAGACTGTTTTTGTTTTGTAGCATATGTATAAAAATCAAATTATTCATAACAATACGCCATATCACTTAGTATTCATAATTCTGTTTTTTTTTATTATCACAATTACGATTAGCAGATCTTCTAATGTCTATATATTATACTTTTTTAAAATTGTATTCAAAAACAGAATTTCTTATTAGTTAGGTACGGAATTAAAAAACCCATAGTAGTTGCTAATACATAAAAATATACGCTTTTGGTTTAAATTTGAGGGAAACACTGTTCTTTATGCAGATTTGTAAGAACACCAGAATTTCTATATTGAGTGATTTGATTTCTAATTATAAAATTTAATTTTTATAAAGTTTTTGTATTAAAGATTGATGTTTAATCACTTATTCTTGTGAAAAGAATATTAATATAGATCTAATATTCATATTTTTTTGTTTGTCACTAGAATTAAAATCTCATACAGACAATCAGACGTATATTTAATAACAAAGAACAGTTTCGCCCTTTTTTTGTACATGTCAGTTATTGTGTAAACTTTTTCACGATCATCTGAAATTTCTAAACACATTCGTAGATTCTACGGATTTTTTTAGGCACAAGTGATTTTAATCTTGGCTCTTTTTAGCTGAAATCCATCAAAGAAAATATATAGCCCCTAGTTTACGTATTGTTCTTGAAGCAATTTGTTAATAGATTATCATTCTATTTGGTGGATATATTGTACATTATTTTGTGTACTTATTTTTGCACATCTATTTTTTTCAAAAAAAAAATATTGTCGAAGCTATAGGTGATTTCTCTATTTAATACATTTTACAATTAATATATTTCGATAATCTTATAAACCATCTAAAATTTTTAATTTATATGATAAGTAATTTGTTTGTATGAATTTACACAAAACGGTATGACATAGGCATAGAGATGAATATATCTATACAAAACATGTGTCTTAACATAATAAAGCTATAAAGAATTGATAAATAAAGTATGTAACCTACTACTGATCATTTCTGATTGACCGCATTGGGTAAATTACATAAATTTGAGGCTTAAAAGACTAGAACTAATTGTAAAATAGATGCTTTGAAAGCCAGAATTTTTATCAATGAAAAGAATAAGTTATATTATTTAAATACAAAAAAAAATAGAATATCTGAAATAAATAAAATTTTAAAGATATATAGAGTAATACAAGAAAAGAAAAATCAGTTAGAATTTCAAGATGGAATGGGTGGATATGTTCTATATACCCGTAATATAACGAAAAAACCTTTATAAAAAAGATTAACACGACAAAAATATATATGAAAAAGTTATATGATAAAAAGTTACAAAAATTGGTTTGTCTAAAAAACTACAATACTAAAATTTGATGCTTTAACCCGTAAAATTGATGTTCATAAAGGAAACTTGGCATAGAATACACAACAAAGTTTATATGGGTATAGACATTTTATTGTCTTCCAAGAATATGATAACACCAGAAAACGATAAGAAGAAAACTGAAGGCAAATATCTCAAAATGAAAGTTAAAGAATCAACAGAAGACATATAATTAAGAAGCTGTGAGTATATGGGAAGCACTAATTTAATGAATTTTGTTATGGAACAAACAATTCTAACTAAAATTACAGGCAAAAAATAATATAACAAATTTGTAATATTGTACAATCCAAAATGTAAAATATGATAAAAACGAGAGGGGTCAAATTTAAGAAAGGACTTTCAAATTAAAAAATGAATTTGAAAAATTATTAAAAATCTGTAACAAATGGAATTGGAGCAATTATGTCAAAAAGTGGATATATTAGAGAAAGAGGTAGATCATAAAAAATTCTGTTACGATTACAAAAAAGAAGGACATATTTACTATATTGCAAAAACAAACTAATTCAAAAAGATATAATTGCATTGTTTTGCATTTTGAAGATATTAATAAAATATATAAATATAATATGACAAAAATAGATATACACAACACGAATAGAATATACAGAGATTTTTTGATAGAAAATTTGAGGAAATTAAAATGTAAGAGTAAAATTAACAGTAAAAAATTATTAAGAATTAAGCGTGTATTATTTAACAAGCTCATGAAATAATGGTTTTGAAATATATAAATGATTTGGAAGTATTAGGTAAATAAGAACATCAATAGCAATTTACGTAATCCAATAAGATATTGATACGTCATGCGAAGATCTTAGATTGAAAATAAATTTTATGATGATTGTTATGGTAATTAAACTTTGGCAAGGCAGAATATAGGCAAAGAAATTACAAAAAATACACAGTTCAAGTAGGTTCCAGTATGGTATTTCAAAATAACCTTCTTTTGTATTATAATGAAAGAAAAAATGGTTTCAAACAACATTAAGGGTCAAATAAAAATTTACTAATTAAAAAGCAGGAACATTTGGAAAAAAAGCGCAAATGTATTGCAACGTGTAATGACAACAATTTAAGATAATTAAATTAGAGGTAGAAGTGTATGCATATATCATTGATATAACAATATATAATAATAAAAGACACAAACACGATGTTTATACATTAGAAGGCATAAAATGGCTATTAGAAAAAAATATTAGAATAAATGTGGAAAAGGCACGGGTGGGTAAAAATGTGGTTAAATTTTTCGGATCAGCATAAATAGAGCAAAAGTTAAGCCACTGGAAAAACAGAAATGAGAAATATTAAAAGCAAATAGCCCGAATAGAAGACGTATGAAAAAATGGAATATTTTATTTTGTTTAAGGGTTTATAAAATTTTTAGCTGGTGATATATTTCTTTGATCCGGTTGCCAAAAAAAATGATGAAAAGGTTTCAAAATATAAAAATAAATAAGTTTTTTAAATTCTGAAAAGGTATTTTTTATATAATTTGAAATACTTAAAAACAGATATTATGAAAAAACACCATTTTTGCGAATCGTCGCAATAAATATAACAGTGATGCAGTGTTGTATCAATATGATATTGACGGAAACATCAAACCAATATATTCTGAGCTAATTATAAAACGCTTTTGCGAATAAGACATGGAATTATGTATAAATATTTTCATACAATAATGTCATCATAAATAGATTTGAATTCGAACCAAAAGATAGAAAATCTTTCTTAAAGACTAGCCACAAAGCGTCGGAAGAAATAAGTAAGTAAAAAAGGTCAAATTTTAAAACGAATAGAATTGTCGGATAGATTAAAAACAATTTGTAAGACAATTATTTTTAAAGTTGTTAGATGAAAATTGTGGGCTTGTCGGATGAGCTTAGTAGATAAAACTAAAATGACAAGTTGTTTGATAGAATCAAGAAGATAAAAGCGGCGTCGAAATAAGACAAAGGCTATGAAATAGGCATTTAAATATATAAATAGAACATCTAATTGAAATACATGATGAGGTTAAAAGAGAATTTGTCAAGAATGGAAAATAAATTAAAATATATATTAAATTATAGAAAAATTTCGCTTCTTTCTGGAAAATGTGCTTACCATGTCACACAAATAAACACTGGTGATCAAGATGCAAGCTATATGTAAAAAGGCTAATGAGAATAGCAATATATTCTCTTTATAGAACAGCAAAAGATATAACCATAACAAACAAAGAATAGCAAACATTAGCGTAGATTTATTAGACTTGTTGTAGCATGGATGTCATATCTCAGTGGGAATAGATTAGTCTACCTGAGAGACGTATGTGCATCTTTTTTTTGAAAAAAGGACCCAAAAAAGTAGTTAAAAATTTTCTAGGTAAAAATTAAGAATATGAAATGATTATTTCTAGTGATTACTTAGATAAATCGGCAAAAAAACACGTTTAAAATGCATTGATCGAATGATAAGGTAGAAAGAATATTAGAAACTCATAAATAAATTTTATAGAAAACAAAAAACAGTAATTCTAAAAGGAAAATGTATTTGCCGGTACTGACCCTTAAAAAATCATATCATAAGGCAAATTAGATAAAAACATTCATAACGTTGAAGAAAAAAGAAAATTGTGTTCAGGAAAAAAATCGCTTGGATTTATGAGGTAAATAGAAAAGCTACAAATTTCATAAATAAGGTTAGAAAAAAAATGACGTTAAGACTTAATAAAACGAGTAGAATATTATAACAATCAAATTCTGCATGTCATTATGAGAAAGATTTAAAAAAAGTGTAATATAATATCATAGAAAAAATAAATGCCCGTTTAATATTATGACTGTGAGAAAACGATATGAAAAGGTGCCTTTTATGAAGAAGCTAGTCGCTTGGATGATGAATGTAGTAACCCCTCATAGGGTGAGATGAAAAAAGATTGCAATACATACAAGTACTATTTTAAGAAGTTCCAACTGTATGAAAGAACGATACATCTAAGCTTTAGAAATGAAGAATTTGTCGAGTATTATATTTATATATCATGAAGTAGAAATACAAAGACAAAACTTAAATGATATCATATTGAAATTTTTTTTTATGATTCTATAGTAATGTTCTAAATAGAGATTTTTAATTAATAAATCAATCAATTTAATCATCCGTTTAAGGATGGGACCAAAAAAGAAACCGGCGGCCATAATTCTGGATGCAAAGGAATTTTGTTTTATTATTTATTGAAAAATTTACTAGATTAGAAAGATTAAATAAAATTTGATGAAAGTATTAAATTTTGAATATGGGAAAAAAAACGAGATAAAAAAAATAGAGAATTGTAAAATTTTAAAAATGTATAAAAAATAAAGAATATATAAAAGGTGTCGCAACAAGAATAAAATTAAACAAAGTGCACATAGTTTTCTAAAAGATGTTGGTTTTGTACAAGAAGTTTTTGAAAAAATAACAAATTATATGTTAAAAGATAGAAAAAAGGCGATCGAAAGCAATTAAATTGGGGAAAAACAGCTTATTTCTCTTTTAATATTACAAAAACAAATAAAAAGAGCAAGTAAATATTTCACTAAAATATTCAATGTCGTTCTTGAAGATCTGTTAAACCGATATAATAGTGTTCATTAGAAAATTATGAATTGAAATATGAGAAAAGGAAAAATACTTAAACTCTGATTTGTTTTCTCTGGGGTTGAAATGTAGGACATATTTATTAATAATAGAAAAAAACAAAATTCAATAAATCTATTTTAAAAAACCACAATCCAATAATATTCTATATATACCAAATAATAGTCTAAGACTGGTGATTAATATGATTGCACATAATGATTGAATAGTAAAATATGTCTTATTAGATAAGAAATATGTGGTTTTTCTACCGAAACATATGAATCCAAGTTCCTCTACACTATTGTTTTTAATCATGCATTTTTTTTTAAATTAAAAGTATACAAAGAATGAAAATAATATTTCGTTTTTTTTTGGAATTGGGTTTTAAGTTTATAAGCTTAACTACTGGAAATAAATATTCGATTATTGTAATGGCAAAGGTAACATATGAAATATGCGAGGATGTGATTAGAAAATAATCACAATATTATTATAATTAGGTGGTTCTACATTTAATATATAGATGGGCAATGGTAAGAAATTAATAAACGATGCATAAAAATAACAACAGCGAATAAGGAAATTTAAGCTTTGTCACAAAAAAATTTTAACTAGTGATTCGGAATACTTTTTAGTAAATCTCACCACTTATAAAACATAAAAAAAACGTTTATTTCATTGTCTATCTAGGAATCATAGATAAATGTGATCTTTGTACTAACACAGTTTTTGTA
Source organism: Rhyacophila brunnea (assembly GCF_057557595.1). NCBI lineage: Eukaryota > Metazoa > Arthropoda > Insecta > Trichoptera > Rhyacophilidae > Rhyacophila > Rhyacophila brunnea. The sequence goes on along the minus strand of NW_028232849.1, from coordinate 206,276 downwards.
TAGAGATTCAATTAAAATATAGTCTAGAAAATTTGTTGCATAGCTAAAAGTGCAAAAAAAGGTACAAATAAAATATTAGATTAAACCATTAAGATACAAAAATATTCAAAGATATAATTATCATGCATCGCAGTTCATAAAAATTAGACGGTAACTAATCGTAATAATATATGTTACGAGCATATGCATTAATTTAAGTTTAGGTGCCATAATGATATAAAAAATGGTAATTGTATATTAAAACATACACAATTAGTGTCAATCAATTCTTTTATAGGGATTTTAGATGAGATGCCTTATAGTCGAGAAACAAAATTAATAAAACTTTATTACAAATAGGAACAACCGATTTTAAACATACATGGTATTAAAATGAAGCAAAATATTAGGCTGATTCCATGTGATTTAAAGGTTAGCGATTGCTATATTACGCAGAGAAAATTATGCAAGTAAGAATACAAGTAATTATATATAAAATAATAATTGTGAGAAATATTATACCAAAGTTATTGATCGAAAATTCAGGGATAGGGATACATTAAATTTATCGGATTTGATGATGGGAAAAAAGGAGAAATTATAGAAGTTGAATAAAGGCAATACATGGCTAACGAATTTAATATAGAAGGGCGTCATATTTTGTACGCACTTATTTACGTCAAAAAGAGTTTACTGATTTGCTGGTTTTATAATAAAAACGGCGGTGTATAATTCAAAGAGTATATGGTATGATAAAAAAGATATTAAACCAAGATTGTTTAATGACAATCATATACATAGAAAAAAGTAAATGATATCTAACTTAGTAAAAGAAAAAAAAGAATATAATATAATTGCAAATGTTTTAATATAAATGATTTACAATCGAATATTAAAAAATAACCAATAAGATGAATTTATCAATACATGAATGGTTAATAAGTGATTTAAATCGGGAAAATGAATGGAGATGAAGGGAAAATAATAATAGTAAAATTCTTAAGAAAATTTGCAATTAAGCATCATGTTATAAATAGAAAAGTCATGAAAAAAAGCGTTAAAAGAGCTCGAGAAAATTCTAATAAATAATAAAGAAGAATGATTTAATAGCATTCCATAAACAAAGAATCATATCGCTGAAATCCATACTATTCATGAATTACATTAAATAAATGAAATTATAATGAAGGTTTAAAGGAAAGTAAATTTATTTTTGTTTTCATGGTTACAAAAAATATTATAAATAGCTAAAATTAAAGTTTTTATGTGAAATTTAGAGAAATATGTAGGATTAAAAAGACAGGGATAGTTATGAAATTAAGTAATATACAGTAAAAAAAATTGAATGTGAATATATGACAATTTGCAAATGTATCTTACTTAGTAATATACGGGGAGGCTAACAAACCGCAATAATATAATATTTAAGTAACGAAAAATTACATCTGCATATTTAAAGAGGATGATTATAGATTCTATCGTTATTTAAAGACAAGTAATGTTGAAAATAAAATTTGCGTATTTTGCACTTAAAATCCAAATATCTGCATATGATAAGTAATCTAGAAGCACTATTGATACAAAAACTTTATTTCTTGGATTTATTGTTTTTTAGAGTATTTGATTAATATTTAAAGAATAAATTTTTAAATTAATATTACCATATTCGACAAAGAGAACGAGATGTCTCGTTCGTATTTCATTGTTTATATTAATAATGCATAAAAATTATGTGATTTATTGTATATTAAAAACAAAATACGGAAATACATTTCTTACCGAAAAGTTTTATTTTTAAAAGAATCATTAGAAATTATTTTGCACTATGATATTACAGAACATATATAATGTTTATATAGAATCTATACTCGTTTTTTAGGCTTCGTTTATTTTATTGATGATATTTTTTTGATTTGTGTATTTCCCACGAGTCAAAATATTATTTCTGAAATTTATTAGTTAGTGCATAAAACATTATGGTTACTTCAATAAATTAACGTCGGTAGAATAGAAAATATATAGAAAGGTTTTTCATAATAGATAAAAACACATAAAATTAATATTTAGAAACAAAAAAATGAAAGGTATCAACTACAAGAAAAGTGAAATATAATAGAATAGAACAGATGGGGCCTGTCTATAACATAGAAAGAAAGTGAAAAGAGCAGCAAAAATCCGAATTAGATATAATAAAGAAAAAAGACACAGAGCTGCCCTCATGATATGCTAAAAAACCATGAGAACCTTGTGTAGTTACATTACTATTGGGTAAAAAACAGTCCCCGATTTTTAAAATACCATAAAATACACCAAATAATACTTTATTTATCAAAGCAGAATTCGATTTAGTTTCTCAAATTATGACTATTACGATGAATTGAAACAATTACGAAATCATGATATTTTTGTTATATTTAAAACAACATTTTTCGATTAGTGAATCAGCGAATTGTTAATTTTTTCTTATTAATACAATTAATACAATGTTTTATTTTATTCCATATTTTATATAGCATTAAAACTGATATTAAATGCAATAAAATTGCATCTTTATACCTTTAAAATATTTTTACGTATTTTACATGCATTTATATTTAGAAATTTTTTAAGTGTAAAATATTGACCTATATTTAGACTATTTACATTTAATTTAATTATAAGATTCTATAGTAGAATATAATTACAAATATTAAACAGGCGCTTAGCACCTGAATGATTGGTTTATTATATTAAGGATTTGTACAGTGTGCAGATGATTTTATTTTAGACCAAAAAATTATCGAATTTTTACAATATCGTGGTTGATTGGTTTGATTGTATAGGAAATAAACATAAAATTATATGACCTATGTCTATAATTTACAATTCGAGATGAATTTATTTACATCTTTGCTATTTATTAAGTTGTATTTATCTTCCTTTTAAGAAATATTAGTATTGCTTTATGAAATTTTGCTTATCTGATGCACTTACGTTTGTAGATATATAAATTTCCTGGAACCAGTTTAAACATCGTTATTAGACCTGTTTATAGGGCAGTAGTCATTATAAAAGGATGTGAAATTATACACATTCCATTATTGGTTAATTATTCTATATTATCTATACTATCTATATCGTTGCTAAACGGGGCTGAGTTCATTCGATTTTCGGGCACGTCTTCAAACTATTCTAAGATGATGTTTCGACAATAGATGTTTGCATTCTACGTCGTATTGCTTGACCATGGTCACTTTCTTTGTTGTGGGTTTTTATAGATGAGACATACATGTTATAGGTTGAATTTTATTTCTTACATCTTTTATTATAGATATGAAGCCTGTGTTTTGCACAAAATACCATTAATAAATTTCTTTATTTATGTGGCATATCTATTTTAGATATACGAATAATGTTGAGTGTAGTTCGTTATTTTATACAAAATGTTTATAAATTCCGCGCCCCTAGCAGCTTTCCAGTTTGCAATAATAAGCAAACATAATATAAATTTCCGTTTCAGAAATAAAACTATCTTACCCGTATTCTCTATTGCGTTATGGGGTGAGTAAGCGTAAAAATACATGCTAACGATTATTTTTTCGTATATTTACGACCGAAATTCGTTATGATTTTTATCGGCTTAGATTACGGGATCTAATATTAATGATATAGGTCTATATAAGTATTCTCTTTTTATTTCTTTCTTGATATTTGTTATTGTAAATTCTTTTCTCATATTACATTACTCGATTTGCTTTTGATAATTTATATTTTGAAATTTATCATATTCTTTACCTCAAGTACTTCTTCTTTCTTTTCCCTACATTTCAAGAATCCCATTATATTATTCTATGGCATTTTTGACGAATTTTCTTCTTTTTATATTATTTTTACATACTTTGCAGTCTTTCGTTTGCAGATTTGATTCTCTAAACGTCGTTTCTTCATATGGATGTGGATTTTTATTTTTAAAAATTTCTTAATATACAGTTCTTCATGGTTCATTTCTACAGTTTGTACTATACTTGCTTTATCGTAAATGCTATCAAAGTAGTCGCCGGGATTTAGTTCTGACCGCAGTGTTTTGTATATCCCGAATATCTCTTCACTTTGGTGCAATATACTATTCTTATCCGTGGTACGATCATGAGTTCCATTTTTTATCTCTATTATCATTTCAAGAAAGTATTTTTATATTTATTTATATTTTTTATTGTTGTAAATGTATTTAAATGTTGTTCTTTTTTGGTTTTTTTCTATCTGTTTGTTTTGATTTCTGTAATTATCGTAGTTGACCTCTTTTGTCGTCGTTTTCCTCCGAATATGTAAGAACGTTGCTTTCAGCTGCTATATACTATGGTCACAAATAGAATACCTTTGTAGCGTTTTATAAACACGCGATCGCAAATCTCTGCCGTATTTTTTTGCTTTTCTAGCTTAATTTTTAACATTTCGAGATCATTAATCTTTGTCCGTAGTGGTATACTTGCAGATGGCTTTGAGTGTAAGAAAAATCCATGTGTAGTTATATCTACTTTCGCATTATTCATCATGGTTTTTTTTATAAATTTATGATAGCTGTATGAGTTGTTAAAGTTTTATCTTTGGGATTATACTTTCCTATTTTTTATTTTTATAATCTATTTAAAAATTGTTATTTAAGTTTTTATTTTTTAATATAAAAATATTTTTTGTGATTTCTATAAACGCTGTAAATATTTTAAATATACACACTATCGAAAAAAGAAGTAAGACATAATATATTATCTCGATAAGTCTTATAGGAATTTATGGATTTTAAAAAAGCGATTTACTAAAGTATATAAAAAAATTAGACTACATTTTACGTATATAATTTTCATATCATAAATTAATAAATAAGGTTATAATAATTCATTATTAGCAAAAAAACATAGATACATGGGCATATGCTTGTTTTTCTAACCAAAAAAAAATTGAGTGGTATTTTTTCGAATGATCATACCTAGAAATTTATATGGGTTTGAACATTATTCTATTATGTTATTTTTATGAGAAATTTGAGAACAAGAGCTTTTCAGAAATATCAAGTGTTATTTTCAATAGTTTATGCTATATCAAGTCGATTTATTTTATATTATACTATCCTTTATAATTGGTTATTTTATTAATATCATATTAAGAATATAATATACATTGTATTTAAGGAATATATATGCTTTCTGATTAGGTAGAACATGTTCAATCGCCTTTTTATGTCCAAAACATATGTAATATTGTTTTATATAAAATGTAACAAAAAAGGTGCAATTCAATACTATCAAACATTCCCGTGATCTTGTATGTTCACAAACGACAAATGAAGTAAAACTCTGAATTTATTAAATAGAATGTTTTATTATTCGGTCTTTGTAATATGATCTGTATCGCAATAATAGTGAAGGCTTGCAGGTATTTAGAATATTTTTTAATCAATTTACTGTAAAATATGACAATCACTTGATATTTTGCACATTAAAAATATAGATACTAAACACACTGAAAATAATCGAATTGGATGAACAAAGCACAATTGCATACAAAATGTACAAAAAAATGCTTTCCTATGTGTTTAAGGTTATTTAATATTTTAGAACAACATTATTTTGATGTATAAATAAATTGAAAGCTAATACAAATATTATACCCAAGATAATATTTCAAATATTAAAATCAAAGTGTAAAACACCGTAAAACAAAATATTAAAATCCTTGAGTTTATAATTCTGTGTCTTTAATTAATTAAAAGATAGAATAAACCTTTTTATAGTTGAAATACCTCTCTCTAGACCGAGGTTTATCTCCAATTCTGACTTTACTAAATATCACATTCCATCTTTATTCTGTATTTGCCTTCTACATTCCGAATTAGTAACTGTTTATACTCATATATAAGCAATTATTTCCTATTTTTTACAAATATTGCACGTAATGATTTTACATTCACTGATATATTCTCCTTCTTTGATATTCTTACTTTTACACCCTGTATAAAGTTAATCTCTTCTTTCCACCTATATTCTTTCCATAACTTTCAGCTTTTAGATTTTCAATTTTCGCAATTTCTGTGTGATCCTTTAGATCTTCTATCGGGCTGCACAAGATTTAACAATTATAAGTTATGTTATAATGTCAATTAATTCACACCTATCTGTTCTTACACCATACCTTTCGCCTTTTACAATATGTTCCCGCCACCTTCCAATAATCTTTTCCACTCCGCCATTACACTCATGTGCCTCGACCGCTGTTACCAAAAGTCTTATTTATATGTCTAGCGTTCATTTCTTAAATTTGACCCATTAAACTCTTTCGCTTTTTCAGAAATTATTGTGATCTGCAGTCCAATCTCCTTAAAGAAATTTTCAAGACACCATATGATTTATGCACATTTTCTATCTCCAAAGTCTCGAATCGATTAAAAACTTGAAAAATAATCTATCAATACTAATAAACTTTGCCGTTTTTTCTCCCACTTTCATTAAATCGACACCAATCTTTTCCAACGGCCTTGTGTATGCTATGGTTTTGGCTTCTGTTTCCTTTTCCTGTTGAATTCTGACACACTTCAAACACCCTTTTCTTATATGACCAGTAAAATTCTTTCTTTAATTCATAATAAACCGCCGTCGATCCTCTATGCTTAAAATTTATATGTATCTCGGATATAAAGTTTCCGCCGTCACATTCCGTCGTGATATTTCATATAATTCCCAAGTCAAATCTCTAGAATTTCTGCTTTTCCTCGCGCAACATCGGGCTTTTCTTATTTTCCTCGTATTATATCTTACCCTTTCTTAGAAATCTTCGTCTTTTAAATCGTTTTAAGTTTGTTCTTTATCTTAAAACTGTCGACTTAATGCATATGCGTCCTGTAACATCTTCCTTTTTAGTATTCGATAGAAAAGTCGTATTCTTTTTTCTCTCGACGATTATAATTACATGAATATTTTTTAAATTCTGGTTTTGATCGTATATTTTCTAATATCTTGTGATCGGTTATGAGGTGAAATTTTCAGCCTCGTAAATAATAGTCAAATTTTTGAATTCCATATACTACTGCAAGCATCTCCTATTCGGTTATACAATATCACTTTTCAGTTTCAGTTAACTTCCTCGACGCCCATTATAACTCGCACTAATCTATTATCTTTTTTTTCTGTAAAAATACAGCATTCAATCTTGGTTTTTGAAGCGCCCGTTTTAACTACAATAATTTAATAAATTTTTGGTAGTTTTAATGAACTATCTGTTCTATTTTTACCTTTACTTTCTCTAAGGCTCTTTCTGTTTTCTATTCCACAAATACTCTTTATTCTTCAAACATTCAAAAAATGCGTGGGCCAACGTCGCAAATTTAGGAACTAAATCAATAAACTAACCAATTAGGTCCAAATACCTAGTGTTTCAACGAATCATATAGGCCCTGGATATTACGAAGTTTCCTTCTGTTTCTATATAAACGTATTTCTTTTATCGTTTATTAACCATTAATCTAAGAAGTTAAACCTTTCCACACCAAACTACATCTATTTCTTATTTACACATAAATTATTTATACGAAATTTATGTACACCCATTTATCCAATTATTGATGTTTCTTTTCAGATTTCGCACCAATTATAACATCATCTAAATAAAAATCCACACCTTTCCCAATATTCTCTCTTAATATGCTCGAAATTACCTGTTGCATATATATTAGTCCGTTTTTGAACCCCATCACCATTCTGAACCGCTCAAAAACTTCACTTTCTATTCTAAATGCGGTTTTATGCCGATTTTCTAAACATATTTCGATTTGATGAAAGGCTTACTTCAAGTCAAACACTGTAATAAAATTGTTTCCAATTGTGTTTTCTACAATTCTCTTCATATCAGGAAGTTCGGTTATGTCTTTTCTGGTGACATTATTTAAAGATATAAGTTTTGAACCAGTCGTAATTCTCCGTTATCTTTCCGTAAAAATCGTATCGGGGACCTCCTCTGTGACGTTGATTTATCAATATTCTGCGATACAATTAAATTTCACTAAACTCTCAACCATCCTTCTTTAAAGCTTGTGGTATTCATTAGCACTTCTTGTTTATTATTATTCCTTCTTCCGTAACGATTCTTCATTTTCTACCGGGCAAAACTTAAATTTAGATATCTTTTTATTCATAATAATTGCATCCAAAAATGCTTCCGATATTACTTCTATACTTAATATTTACGCTGCGGTTCATTTTCTTCACAATACTTGAAATTCCTACTTGTAAAAGTGGTTATATCAAAAAAAAGTAATATATTATCATTATTTTGATTTACTTTTCCAAAAGAGTGCCCCTCGACAATATTTGGCAATATGTCCATTTTTATTCCATCTTCGGGACACAATATTTGTCCCTATCGGCGAGATCTGTCTCAAACTAGACCTCCTCCCATCATTCGCATAATTCGTTTAACTCTTTTCCATCATCACAAACTTATCTCTCTTCATAATTTATTTCGACGATTCACAAATTCTTGATCTTCTTTTTCTCGATTCCTCTTCGATTCTTATTTTCTCGTTCAAAAGTACTTTTATTTCTTCCCACGAAACTGGCTTCTTCTTCAATGCCGAGAGCCATATTATACCATCATCTTCAAAACACTCAATGCAAGCAATATTTCTCCTCTTCCCCACTATCTTATTCACACGCATCTTCATCCTGATGATTTCGATGCCTAGGATAACTATTCTTTTATCCCGAACCACTATAGAATCTGTGGTTTTGTTTGTAATCCCCACCATGTTTTATATAAATTATGGGAAAAAAAAACTCATTTATAGTTGACATGTTATATTAAAAAAATTAATTGGAATTTTTCGAATTTGCATGTTCAAAAGGCGTTGACATACGACTATGTTTTTAATTATAAAATTACGTATTTTTAATTTTTTCCATTGCTTTTAAGATTTTATGCATAATTTGTGTTTATGCAACATCAATTTTGTAAAAGATATAATCAAACACGTCTGTTTCAAAAAATATATTGTTTTAGATCAAACAGGTTTGTTTAGTAAACAATAACAAGGCAAATTGTTTACAGAAAAATTTTCTACGAAAATGATTCACTTATATAATTTGTATCTTGAACAACAAGACAAGCAGGGGGACTGTAAGGGAATAATTTTTATTTATCAATTTATCGAAACTCAAACCGTTCTTTTACCTAAAATATTGTCGCAAATTAGTATCAGTACCTTTCTTTCGATAGGTTTAATAAAATGAATACAGTCTTCTAGTTAGTAAGTTCGATTGCACGCTATTAAACAGTGATGTGGATGCAATAAACATATGAAAGTCGATAAATCAGGGAGAATATGATGCTCTGACATGCGATTCAGATATTGACGAGAGGGAAGAAACTGGTTTATTTTTTAAAATATTACATAAACACATTAAAAAAGAAGAATAGATAGAAGATAATAATATATATATGAACAAGTAAAGCAGTTACAAAAAAAATAAAGTGGATATTTCGGTAAAAATAAAACATTAGAATCCGATATTATCAATGAAACAGGGGGTTTTTGGGCATATTAAAATGGATAAAACCAAGCATTAAACATATGTGTTTATATGAAGATCGAGATTTGTCTACATATCGAATGAAAAAGATAAAGAAAAAAATATGTATGCTTCAAAATATATCGGATGGAAAAGAATAAAGAAGAGAGTGGTTCACAAAATGATCGACTCTTACATAGATTTGAAAACGTTATTCCAAGATAAAAGAGAAATTTTACTGATGATGATTTTAAATCTACCTATTTTCAAAAACAGGAAAAAGGAAAATTCATATAATTTTAAGCGAATATTGAAAAAATTACACTTGAAACAGAAAAAAGATACATAAAACCAAACCATAAGAAAAGTCAATGAATAAAATTCTTGAAGGGATAAGCGAATGTTTCTATCGTATTCAAAAAATAAAAGATAAACAAAATCTTACTTCAATCATCTTTTATATAACCATGAACTGTAGAGTTACAATTTATATAAAAGATCGAGGAAATTACAACTATCATGGTATTAGGAAAATGAATCTACTGAGAAATATTCAAATTCAAAACTTTAAAAAAGACCTTATTATCAAATCTTGAAAAAATGACCATAATGCTACCTATCATCAGAATAATAAAGTAAATGCAAGGATTAGAACTTTTTATCAACCAATCATGTGAATACAATACCAATTCAAAAAATATGAATGGTTAGAATATATAATGAAACCTTCTTGCGGCAGATTTGTAGCTTACTATTGAACGCTGGTAAAATAGTCATCTGTCATAATGACAGGAAAAATCGTAACTAAATAAATAAATACAAATATGAAGTAAATATTTTTGAATTATATTATAGGATAAATTAAATATGATCTATTTTGTTAATCAATACACACAATCATAAATTAATATTATATCAAAAGACATAAAGTATGAGATGATATAAAAACATGTCTCATATACAAACCATAATTTTTGATTTTTTAAGGGTATACAATTATTGTCTTGCTACCCTACAATTTTAATATGATTTAATACAATAAATGATCTTTTTTTAGATCTGATTTGATATAATAATTTTTAATTATTAAATGTAGCTTTTAAAAGTTTGAACTCATATTGTTATAGAAGAGATCATCTGCTGTTCAAAATATTTTGAATGGAATGATTAACTGGTATTTGCAGTTTGTGTAACATACGTAATATTCATTTTACATTTTCTTGTGTTGTATTGGGGACGTAATAAATTAGATCATATAAATGTATCGTATAGAATATTATGGGTAATTATCATTTAGAAATATAAATGTCTACGAAAAAAGAAATAACAATTGCTGAAACAATAAGAAATAAATTTATGCTGGATAAAATAATAAATTAGAAAAATAAAACACAAAATGATTTAACCTAAGAAATTATGATTCTATAAACAAAATATTTAAAATAAATACATTTTCAGCATTTATTCTTAAATAAAATTTTATAATAATCTTATTTTAGCATTCTGTGCGTGTAAAAGACTTATTTATATAGGCTTGAAACAAAATTGCGTGTAGAATAAATCATAGACTCTAAAATCAAGAACGTGGATAGTAAAGGTTGAAATTAAATTATTTAAGGATTTTATTTTCGTATCTCATGTGAACGTAAGTCTATCCCAATACAATTTCGTGCACGAAAACATGGTTTTTTGTTTTTTAAAATTATTGCTAATTACATATTTTGAATATTATTTCCGTTGTAAACATATCGTATCTACGAGAATATAAAAAATTGTAATTCCCATAGTGCAAAAAAAAAATTCGTTGCCCTGGATTAAATGTTATGAGACTTTTTAAATTATCTAAATTTCTTATAATTTCTAAAATAATTTTATAACTTTGATTATTTATAGTAATTGTCTTTCTTATTATAAAAAAACGAGCAGCAAAAATGATACTTAAATGTATTCTAAAAGCTTAGAGTTGTACGATTAAGTATCTTTAACATTGTTAATAATTTTGTTCAAGCTATTACTTAAGTAAATATACCTCTTAAATGTTTTATTAACTTTATATCATAAAATTTAAATAAAATAATATATGACTATAATCCTTTTCAAGTTGTAAGTTATTATAGTTTTATGATCTAGCATAGATAATCCGAATACTGAGGAGCTCTTTCAATATTAAAATATAATTATGTTGTACTAGGTTTTTTTGATCTGGTATTTTGTCATGAAATAACTTCTTCAAAGTCGAATTGTGTCTATATTTTATATATATAATTATTATATAGTCTAACGCTTTGGATGAACCTAAAAATATTAATGAAAAAATGAATTAAGATTCAAAGATGTAAATGCTTATGAGAGAAATGAGACTGCATAAAGCCAAAATAAAAATCCACTAACATTAATTCGATCATAGAAAAACCTTTAATAAGTATTTTAATTATTTGATAAGACAATAAATTTAATTTTAAACATTCATTATAGATCGAACAAAATTTACATTCAAAGTTTAGCCTTGTATACGTAAGAACCAATAACTTATCCTGAAAGCGTAAATAGAAGATAAAAATCTTTTCAGTATACGTTTTTCTCTATAGAAGAAGAAAATGAACAACCGGTTTTAATTGTTTTTTAGCTTACATTGGCAAAAGTCGATATATTTTTTTAAATTTAGTAAATCTTTATATAACTTAATTTAAAATAAGTTTAAAGTTATTATACCAATTCCGAATTTGATGTACATTATCAGATCTGATCTTAAACTATGTTTTATTTTATAAAAATTTATAATGATAAAAACCTTTTTTCTTTTTAGTTCATAAACTAGAATTAACATGCCTGATTTTAACGTGTTAAGTCAGTAAAAATAATTTGCGAATGTAAATCTGTAATTCTTTCTCTATGATTTAAATCAATAAACATATTTCGATTTCGACGATATAAATTTGTATAAACTTCAGATGAGTAGCCATTATCGGGCCTTTTATTAACTTTACTTCTGTATGTACTGTTTTCAATAGAAAATATAATATTTATATCAAAACTTAAGTTAAATATTATATATAAATTATTACAAAAATGTAGAATTGGTAGATAAGATGAAAAGTGAACAATATGCAGAACTTTAATAATAATATTACGTAAAAATACAATATAAGAAATTTAACTCGAATAAAACCAAGAATAAATTATTGGAAAATCATAAAGGTTTTTAGCTTTGAAGAACGTCTGATTAATTAAGCAATATGCATAGTCGGAATGTTAATTGCGTTAAAAAGATCACAACATAGATAAAAAATTTGCAATCGACAGTAAAGTTTGAACATTTTTTTAAGTTCGAATTTAATGTTTTAAATACTACACTAAAAAATATTGCTGCGTGTAAAATATGAAAGATTCATTATTTTTCATTAAATTATATAGCATTGTGGTTGCATTATTTAAAATACATATTATAACACTAATTAGAGTGTAGTTGTAGCTTGTATACATTAGCGATGAACAGTAGACAGAATCTCATTCCCTCCACATAATGACTGCCGCCTATGAAAAGGGCCCAATCCACGGTGATTAAGGGTGACAAGAAGTGTTGGGGGAGTCCCACAGAGAGATGCAGCAGCTAAGCAATAGTTCCTATCAAATAAAGCGAACTTCCTAAAAAGTACTTGAAGTAAAACATAAATAAATAAAGTAAATTCGATTTGAATTTGTAAATAACACTAATCAAATTATTATTATTTTTCTTTTATATGCTTTAAAGGTAAACTGGAACGAAATATAATTTTTTGTTTACTTGTACATGCAAAAATATTGCTGCAAGCCTGATTTATTTTAAATATCATGGGCAAACCTATGTCTTAAAATTCTTCATTTTAATTTTGGGTAATTTTAAGCGCTGTTATAATGTTTTATACTACTTTTTAGATGGTTTTTTACGTTCTACATTATTTATATCTTGTACAAGTAAAAAACTAAAACATAAATTTAACCATTCTCACTCTTTTAGATGAACAAAAATTATAGAGAATCAAAATATTATGAATAACATGGGATTTAGGATTCATGCAATAATATAAGTTGTGGATTAAGGAGTAACATATCATCAAAATATTAGGCATACAAACAAAAATAAAGATTTTAATCGCCCCTATAACACCTAAGCCGAAGTATGGAGGAATCGTGTTAAGATCATTAAATTTGAAAAAAGTTAAAATGATCGCGTTTTTTATTGATGAAAAAAGAAAAGCTTAAGAAATTTACCCGCAAAAAAAAATTTTTTTTTCGAAAGATATTTTATAGAAGTTAAAATATTTTTTTTAACTGGAATATTATATGATTAAAAAATAGATAATTCATATGGCATGCGCAAACTTTAAAAGTATTTGCTTCAATCTTATACAACAAAGCTTAAAAATTGATGATAAGTTATATTTAATAATTATCGGACGTCATCTGCAATATTGTTGTTTTAATGTTTGAAAAGTAAAAACTTTGAAAATAATTTGGGCTTATCGCTGTCTTTAAGCTTTATGTATAATTTAAAGTGATCTTTATTATCTAATCATCGATAAATTAAATATTGAAGTGTCTTTATATATACTTTCATATTTTTTTTTTAATAATTCATCATGTTTATATCTTGCTTGATTTTATAAACCATATTTTATAATTCAAAAGCATATTCAATCGAAAACTTCTAGATTTATATATGCATAAATATTTAAAAAATAGGTAGATATACACATTAAATCATACACGCTTACATAAAATACAATTATAAAAATTAAAGTTAAAAGTAAACAGGTTAATACTAATTACGGCATTAAAGTAATTATATCTAGGCGGTTTTTATAGTCATTTTTACATTTGTTTACGTATAAAATGACATAACCTTGGTTATATATAATAACAATTATACATATATAGATACCACTCACTATAAATTTTTCAAGATTTGATGAAACAGAAAAACCAGTGGAAGGTAACGACAAAGACAAACCATTAAAATCCAATCCTGTTTCGTAGAGAAACCCCCCCCCCAAAAAAACATGGACAAACTACAAAAGAGCAAACCAAAACAGGCTGTTAAAACTCTAACACTCGAAGCTATCCTTAAAAACACCACCTCACACAAGAAATTTTGAAAAAAAGTGGTATTTTTTATCAATCCTAATAGGTTTCTAACAAATGCCGAGATTAATTTTATAAAAGTTTACAAAAAACTATAGCAAAAAGTTGAATGATAATATAATCCTCCAAAAATTGCAAATTGTCACTTCAAAAATTTTACTGGTCAAGGATGAAAGGAAAAAAAATCACTGTTGAATCTTGATACAAATGAAGTGAAGAGAATTATAAAGGATTCCCAGGGCTCTGAAATGACGATAATAAAATCTTGAGAAATGCAGAAAAATAATTCTCTTAAATTATGCAAACCTTGAGAAAAAGAACAAAATGGATTTCTCAAAAACCAGAAAGATAAGATTCCATGATCTAGCCTCAAGAATTTCGGCAGGTTTAAATATGGTTACTGGTGGCTATATGATTAATCACCCACCTAAAAAATGGGTTAAGTAGCAAAACACATACAAACAACCCAATCAACATACGAAGAAATGACAAGAAACCCGACAAACACAAGCAAAAATTACATAGAAAAATTAAAAAAAAATAGATAAACAAGCTAATATAAACAACGAATTAAAAGCGTATATAACAAATAAAACGCACATAAGTAAACAGAAAGTCGGATATTGTGGAAAATCTATGTCACAGCATCATAAAATCCTCTAATAAAATGACGATATAAAAGAAGTGATATATATCAACAATGAAAAAATTTAAAATATATGCAAAATAAATAGATAAATGTGTAAAACGATATTTTTCAGGCAAAAAAATATATAATATACTAACAAGAATTAAATTCTATATAATAGTATCAGAAACACAAAAACATGAAATAAAAGCATCTAAAGAACAAATAACCGATATTCGGTCGAAAATGTGAATTAATGATATAAACATGAATGAATTAGATAATCACTTATTTTATTAAGTAACAGAGAACGCGGCTGCCATACGCTTTATTATAACAAAAAATTTATGATATTGTAAAATTTATTCTTAATTGAAAAGCTGCTAGGAGTGATGGGATCTATGGATTATTTGTTAACAAGCTGACTAGTCGCCACCAGAGTTTTTATATTATTGTAAATTTTATTTGTTAAGAAAACAACGATGATGACAAATAGTTCTACACCGATATTACATATCTTATTCCATAAAAAGATGTAATATGTGGATCAGATTTTCGGCCCATCATTTATATGTTTAATTTGTATAAACTCACCCATAAGATTGTCATACTGTTTTACAAAATGAGGTCGGATCGTGAAATCTCCTAACTGATAATATAATGGAGACAGTAGTAAGAGCTCAAGGTGTCAAAGAGAAAGCTCCCATAGATGTAGCGATTAATAATCACTGTAATAATACACCATTTGAAACATAGTTCGATGTAAAAAAGCCTTTGACACAGTAGATCATGAGTGTTTAATATAACGTCAAAAAAAACACAATCTAAAGGACTGAAAAAAAATTTCATACTTGAAATCATTAGAAACTCTATCCTCTAACTAAGATTAAACGTAAAATAAATCATCAAAAAAAATTTAAAAGGAATCCTCCAGGGTGAAGTTTATCCCTAATTTTTTGTTTTTTGTGTGTGGATCTATTTTGCTTGATACCCGTCTATTAATTTCCCTGTAAACGAGCCTTTGTATAGAAAAAACGTTTTCCTCTTTATTGATGGCTATAAAATAATTTAAAAAAACCATGAAAACCTAGAGCGAATATCAGAGGAAACATTTAAATTTTTTACAAATATAGGTAGGGAACTTAAAAAAGAAAAGTAAGCAACTAATCACCCAATTGTAATTATCTAGCTGCAGTTATTGATTGAAAAAATGGATGTAAATACCTTTGAATTCTTAAGGACTCAAAATCAAGAATCAAACCTTAAATCATGGATCAAATAAAAATATCATTATGGTAAAGAACTTATGTATAAAGAATTAAACACAAAGAACATTATAAAATCTACTAACGAACATTTTATTTCACTAATAAATTATTAAATAGTTGTAATAAAGCTTAAACCGGTAGATTACAAAAAAACTAGATGATTTAAAGAAAATTATAGTGGAAAATGAAATAAATCTTCAACAGCAAAAAAAATTAACTTGACTTAAAAAGATATAAATTCATATGAGGGCTTACTAATATATAACATAAATCGGAAAAGATGTTATTCCAATTAAACCGATCACTGAAATTAGAAAACCAACTATCTAACCGAAAATTGGTATCAAAAAAATGAAAAAGAAATATATTCATATAGTATTAATAAGAAATTACCTAAAGATATAAAAATACTTACGGCGATAAACTAGGTGTTATTTGTGTAAAATAAAAGAAAAACAATTGCATCAAGAGCTCTTTAGCATAAGCAAATATTTATTGTTTGTAATGGGTCTTCAAAATAGTCACAAATCTATGATATAAAATCGACATCGAAGGTTAAATTTTGCTACATACAAGGTAGAAATATTTTCTTCGAGAATAGATCAAAATGTTCACACTGTAATGAATCTTATAAAACAGTTGATCATTTGGCGAGTAGATGAAGATAATGTTAGTTAAATAATTATTACACATCATAATGTAATTGTTTGATCTCTCTATTTTTTGTTATCAAGAAAATATAATATAAAAAAAAGACAAAGAAAATCCGTAATTAGACTGTAAAAGAAATTATAAAAAATAAATTGGAGTAAACAAAAATTTATACGAGCTAAAAACAGATGTCGTAATATAAATGATTACCCTGCTATATTTATTTATGACAAGTAAAATAATTGTATAATACTGGCAAAAGAAGAGGTCACTAGCATCGATAACATAACTTTAGTAAAAAACTGGAATTTTGAGATTATGATCTACTTGAAAATGAACTGTCATTGATCTATAAATGATAAGCGAAAAATATTTCGTATGTAATAACATGGGATGGTGTGGTTATAAAATTTAACAAGAAATATTTGAGAAGAACTTGGAATATTAACGTAGTCGAGGCATATATACAAACCATGGGATTGAGAAAGACCCTTCAACTGATAATTCTAGAGAGAAGAAGGTGTGTCGATGAGGATATGGCAGAGGAAGCGAAAGTTTTAAGCATTAATAAAGTTTGCATAAAGGATTGTATCATATATACGTTTGTGAAAATTTAGAAGCAAAATCAAAATCTAACCAATAAAAAAAAATTATTAAAAATGTTTTATCTTAGTCGTTTATTACAGATTTGTGATGTCAAAGGAAACTTATGCAAAAAAAAAATATTTTGAGAAAATACTTTTATCTGTGAGTCTTAAGCGTAAAGATGTATTTAGAAAGAATAATATGATGTGTTTAATAAGAGTATACAGCAAAATTATTTTTTAGGGCAATCTATAGTTTTGCGCGTGCAAACATAAAAAGTTATAGTAAAAATTAGCCCTTAAATAAATACTCAGCTTACATGGTATCCTCGTTGTTTTTATGTTATATATATTTATAATGTGATATAATCTAGCATTGCAGTAATTTTTCTTTTTTTTTTAAAGATTCTCACGTAGTATTTTGATCCCTATATTTTTTATAAGACGAACAGATGTATATCTTCAATTCCATCTTTTCCCTGCGGGTCATAAGTTTAACTTTGATACGATAACATCGATAATCGATAAATTGAATTTCATACAAATTGTGACTGTAAAATTCATTATTCATTATGTTCAACATTTGCATACTTTTACTTCTATGATTATTGGGATGATAATTTTGCATGTTCATTTAAACATTTTTAATCATAAACACGCTAAAATCACCTACAAAATATTGGCTACGTTTTTTAATCATATTTTTTGTTTAACACAATAACCATGGTTTTTACAAAAGAGAGATAATATTAAGTTACTGTAAAAGATTTTCACATTGTGTTTTACTTTATGATATTTAAAACATGTATTTCATAGTCAACAAGTTAATTCGATTACAGAGCATCTAAAATAAATTAAAACCATAAAATTACCTTTTTTAAGAATCTTAAAGCTATATCCAAAAATTCAAGCACAACTTTATACTTTCTAAAAGAGATTTATAAAGATAAACCTTTTTTTTATATATAAATATATTTTTCATTATCAATTAGGAAGTTTCTTTTAAATATTCAATGTTCAGCCAATAATGAATAGGTTTTATACATTTATATAATATATAAATATATATTACGAAAAAATGAACTGAGAAAGCAAATAAAAAATCGTTTTTATATGTATTTTTAAAAAAGAAACGTTCATATCTAAATTAAATCAAAATATTTCAGGTAAAGAGATGTAAAATTTATATATATATAAAATATTCTAGCAAATAAACTTCACAATCTAAGAAATTATATGCTGGCTAAGTTTAATAGTCTTTTTTCTACAATCAAATATAGTTTTAATCTTGTTTTAGCAAAAGACCGGTAATATAGTTTAATTATGTAAATATAATCTCTAGCATGGTAGCACAAATATAAAAAACGATTGAGAAGGTTATGAAAATGTCAAAATTGAAAAAAATAAAGAAAGTTAGTTGTAAATAAGTTTTTTCATTATCTAATACACTCATATATATAACTTTAGTTTCTAAAAATATTTCTTTTGCGCTAATTATCTAATCTCCGAGCTAGAATTCTATCATTATAGTTTAGAAAAAAGACAAAGACCCTTCGAAGATACTTAAATAATATGAAAAACTGTAAGCATGAAATAAAAATATGGTTTTATAATGCTTCGCCGTATTTTTATATGATTAAAGCATATCCAAGACTCTTAAACTAGTCTATATACTTTTCCGACTATCAGAAATTTAAATCTTTATTGCTCGGTCATTGTTGAAAAAAAAAACATTTTGTGATATATAAACATTTTAAAGATTTTTTTTGCAGATTAAAGAGGGTTTGTACAACATAATTATCAGAAAATGGCTTTTATAGTTTATGATAAAGTATATAAAGAGATATTATGAATAATGTATTTTTTTGCGCATAAAGTAAAAAAATATCCAAAACTTCGTTTGTATTACTAATAAGATTACAATTATATATATTTTACTGTAAATTATTTTGTAAAATTTAGAAACTACCTCAATCAAAAAGCCTTATTGTTATCGGTGGTAAGCTTTAGTTGTATTTCAGTTCAGGATAAATATTTTTTTAATCATATAAACTATATAATTAAAATAAAATTATTTCTGATAAATGTAATAACAATAGAAAAATTCCTGGAAACCCCGAATTATCTTAATTTTATGTACTAATTTGCTTTGAGATGCCAAAAATATATCGAACTACTTTATGACTTTTGACTCAACTTCACTATTTTTTTAATAATAATGTGGTGAGTTATATTTAAAATTTGAGGATTATTACAACATAAGTAAAATCCCCTGCTGAAAACCTTTTCAGATTTTAATAGCTGTAAAATATAAATTTAAAACACAAATGACTAATGCAGCTTAGATAAATCAGAATAAATAATTTACTAGAAAATGATAAGGATTTTAAAAACATCTCTTTTGATCCTCAAACGGCTAAGAAGAAATTTAAAATGGTGAAATATAATTTTGGGGGCGAAAGATAATAATATATATTTTTTCTTATATCTTTTCTGTTTATTTGCGGGCATTTTTGAGATTAAGTAGCATTTTCTGTGATACTTCTCAATCAAGCATAATAATTACACAAAAGCTATTTTGCATAAAATAAAGTAAAAATTTAGTTTTTGAAAACAAAAGGGTTATTAATCATCTTCATCCCAAACACAAATTATGTTTTTCAAGTTTGCTATATAAGTATTTTTTTTGTGAAAAATATGTATATTTAAAAGTTAGAATGCCAACTGAAGAAAAAAGACAACAAATGAATGAGAAAAACAACAAAATATTTAAGTCTTGAATAGAAATAATATATTTAATGTGATCATAAGATATATAATTAATTTTCCTCAAATAAATAGGATATTTAGAACGATATAATGTTTTCCAGAACAAATTTAAAAGGTGTAAAATAGTACATAAAATTTTGAAATATCAATTTAGACAGAAGATTCAAATAATTGCATGGTGATTGATAATATTAAGCTAAACAACAAATAAAAATTTCACGTTTATAATTTTCCACAACAAAAACTATTTTACTTGAAACAAGCGCGAATAACATATTACAGTTTTTCAGATATTTCAGCATCAAAAATATAACAAAGGTGTATATAATCTAATGTTAATGTATATAGAGACACAATGATATTATACCATTTATTTATAAGATTTTTTGCTGTTTAATATACATAAACTACGATATTATATTTTGTTCGACTGTTTTGAATCGATTTTTTTATTACACAATGTATGAATAGAAATCAAACATTAATAAGCAAAAATTAACTACAAAGAAATTTATGTATGCCATAATTATATCGTAACATGCCTAGAAATGAGTTTAAAGATTTTTCGGTCTAGATAATTTCTAATCATGTAGAATTTTTGTTCTAAAAGAATCACCCTGCTCATATATATTCAATTATTTAAACCTTGAGAAATAAAATATATAAGAGAATAATAAATGCTGATAGACTCAACAATTGTGTTTATCACTAAATTTCGTGTAATGAAGTCCTGGTGTTTTTGATTTTAGCATATTGGCTCCTAGATTATATTTAAAGTGGGTTCTTTTGTCTTTTTTTTTGCATTTTTTAGTTCTTAATATTTAAATTTCCTAAAATAACCATTATTATTTTATAGAAATAAAGTTTTTTATTTTTTTCCTTTTTTAAAATTTAGTATTCCAGTATTTAATAAAATCATTGATCTTGAATCTTTTCAATTCTATAATCTAAGGTATTATAATAATTTAAAATTTTCGTTTATGACCAGACAACTTAGTACAAGACAATGCTTCGTATTTTTTTGAACATAAACTATAGAAATTTTCTAATGGAGAAAATTAAGACAATATACTTAAGTTGATAATAGATGATATTTTCTAGCCACGCATAGCACCGATACCAATTAAAGTATTGATGGCATCACAGCTGTTTTATATATTGATTAAATGATAAGCGAGATATAATTGAATTTTTTTGCAAACAAGTAATCTAAAAAACTAGCTGATAGTTTTGAAGGTAATTTTAAATAGCAACGCAAATTAAAAATCTATTTATTATAAAATTTTGTAAACAGATGTCTTAATACTCAAAATACTAAATGCTGTTTTAAATCATGGTATAAAATATTTTATATACAGTTACAGTATAATAGGTGCATTTAAATTTTAACTCTCAATATTAAATTAGGCATTGGGTGTGCATATAAAATAAAGGGATTTTTTAGATTTTAGTTTAATCCATGTATATAATTCGTTTATTTGTCATAAAAATATTCCAACCGTTCACCATAATTGCCTTATTTTTAATCAACATTAATGTGTTATAGATTTGCAATAATATCGCAATAAAATATTGATCTAATACTTCATACTATATTTATACAACTATTATAATTTTTTGATGTCAGTTATTTATAATTTTATAGAAAAAATCAATCATCTATTTAATTTGTAGGCAATTTTTAATTGGACATTTATATTTTCTCAAACAGATTGACTGATAAATACTTGAGGCATATTTTTTAATAAATCTTTTTCACTTTATTTTCCTCTACTATATCCTGATCGACTCCTCTTCTTGTCTCAAGACTTATCAGTTCAAAGCTATTTCTCAATCCTATGATTTGCATGATAAAAATTATAGTATAGAATTATAAATACATCGTAAATGTATTTGAGAAAACATATATGTCAAACAGAATATTATTAATTCCGTAATGTATTATCAGATCTTATATTTGTTTAGTTTTATTCTATTCAAATTAACTCTTTTTATTTAAAAATATGCAAAAACTTTAGCGAATTTTTCTTTTACAACTAAACTGAAAGTTTTGATTTAATCTAAAATTATAAATATTTTACCATTAATATGACATAACATGTGAATTTTATACCCAAATTTGTTAAAATATAGGAGCCTTATATTTCTAAGTAATTCGTTTTGATATGGTTATTTGTAATAAAAAGAATTTTCATTGCCCATTAATATAAATAGTCAAAGATGATTAGATTTTAAATAAATAAATTTTTACATTTTCTAAATCAGAAAAACCAAAAAAACTTTTGGCCCAGAAAATAATATACAAATTATTATGAGAAAGAAAAAAATAAATTCGAAATATTATTTTTAGATGCAAAACGAGGATATCCAAACACTATGATGCTGGCTTTTTATTTTAACAATAGATTTATTCAAAAGAAAACTATTACATAAGACACCTATTGAATTTTTTTAATGACTAAAGATCGCAAAAAATAAATAATAAAAATCCAAAAATATAATTTAATAAGATTATTTTCATTGCATGAAAATTTGATTTATACATTTTATATAAATAAGATGTTTTATTATTATTTTATGTCTCTCAAATCGCATTCTAATAATATATATTAGCTCTAAATTCATTAAGATTATAGGTTTCAGTAAAAAACTTGTTACATAATTTTATTATATGATCAAATATATAAACGTTATAATCTAGGATACTAAATGCGATTTTCTATGCTAGAAATATAATCCGATTTTACCACTAAGATATTCCATTTAATCTGAAATGCTAAATCAAATCCAAAATCACAAATTTTAATAAACAATATTCTTATAATAAATGACGTGAAAAAGATTGGAACTAAAACTCCACCAATTTTTTTTCAAATATAATGTTAAAATTCAATTAGAATTGATATCAGAGAAATCATTGTTATTTGATTTTTTTCTTATACAATAATATATATGTTTTGTTTTCTTAATAGTTAGAGTATCAAAATTGAAAATACACACCCTTGAAAATATTCGGAAAAACGTACAATAAAATCTTTCAATATAATATTTTTTTGTTTTTATCAAGATTTACTTTGATTTGAAAACGTTTGTAAGTAATTAGAACTTAATTTGAGTTGCTATGGGTAACCAATATAAATATTTAATCTTAGCATTGATTTTATTTTCATGTGGATTAATTTGATTTATATAATTTAATCTTATTTGCAAAATGGCAAGTTGCTTTTCAACCAGATTTATCTGTCATTTCTGTTTACCTCATCATCTTTGAAATATGATTTAGAATATCCATTTAAATTCTTTAATTATTAAATCTTACACAATGAAGCATTATAAATTTAATTAAAAGCTATTTACGAAACTCTTCGGAGGGATGCAATTAATATTTTTAGAGATCTACGGTAAAATAAATAATATTGTATGTACTTACACTTATATATGACTCTAATGGAACTTAAATCGATTCCCCGATGCAAATATTGATAGTTAAAGCTATTTATTTGATATGATTATGAAATTGTCAAAGAAGAAAATACTATTGGCGTTATGATAAACACTTCCCTTTTATTTCTATTTTCTTTTTTTTATCAAAAAAATCATTTTAAGCCTATATTTTCATGTTAATTTTTCTATTTTACTTTCATTTAAGGCTGTTTGATTTTCGCTATGATAGATAAAAAAATATATACTTCGATTAAGTGTCATATGTACGTAGAAAAAAAATTTAAATAATAAAAATTACGAGATTTAACTAATGTTACAAACCCGATCATATCAAAGATACACCATTAAGGAAACCCCATTTGCCATAAAAATCTTGTGAAGAGAATTAAAGAAGATATATAGTCAAGAGTATATAAAATGTGTAAACGGAGCATGAGTTTAACTAAGTCATTAAAAAAATTTAAATTCAAAAATAAAATTGGCCCATAAAAAAGAGTTTCCTACAATTAGTATAAACCAAATACCATGTCGTTATAAGCCTTCTTAAATATCACAACTTATTTTATTCTTACAATAAATTTTTTTTTCGCATTAGTATCTCATTTATTGCAATATAATGTTAGAGAAAAAGTATTCTATAATTTTATTCGTGATATATTAGCTTTGTGTCAAATTATGCAACATGTTATAGGACTAAATGAATTATGTATCATACTAAATTCGATTTTATATAAACAAAAATTAAAAAAATGATTATACGATAAAAAATGAATTATAACGTAGAATATTGGCCTTTGCAAACTTCAAAAATCAGAATTTTGTGAACGATTTTACAATAAGCCCTTATATATTATTTGGGATTTATATCAATCTAACATACCTTAAATAAGCTTAATAATATAAGTGAGAAAATAGTAAAGTAGTAAACATAAAAAAAATATTTTTATAAGCTTTTATCTGATTTAGATCTATTTAAATAAATAAGCTCTAAAGATGGACTATAGCCAAATTTTTAATTCACAGTTCTAAAAAACTCAAATTTAATGATAAAAAAATATCATCATGCCAGTTGAGAAAATTTAAATATGTTTTATATTTGAGAAAAACATAATTACATGAAAAAATAGAAAAAGAATAAAAAAACTTTAATTATACTTTATGAAGTAAAAAAATATAGCATTTCTATGTGTATATATTGAACGAAACGTATATAATGATGACATAAAAGCATTATAAATCAAGTTTTGTGCGCTTTTGAGTTTGATGATTTTAATCATAAGTATGTATTACATGCGATTCAGGCTAGTGATATTCTTAACGTTGTAGTCGGCATATAATATTTCATCTTTTATTGAACTAGAAATTTTTAGATCAGTATTACACACATAAACGTTAAGTTGCTATGAAATTTAAGAATTATTTTTGATATCGGGTAAACAAAGATGCAAAATTGTTTAATTAAATTTTAATGCTTAGACAGAAAATAAACATTCTTATAGTAGAAAAAAGACTTCCTTCTTGCATAAACAAACAAGCATATTACTTCTTCTTAAGCATTGACTTAACGAACTGAAAAATTTTACTATACTGGATTGTTTAGACCCATGCATAATATCGCGCTCATCTTACGATTCTGTATGTTTTGCCCACATTGAGTTTATATAAGATGAATTGCCATTTAACTCACTAATTCATATGTTCTAGACCACTTATAGATAAATACCCGCATCCTCGGAACATATTTCAAAAATTTTATAACTTTTACATGAATATACGAGGGCTTCTAACAGCACATTGTGCTAACTATATAGTGCGAATTAAGCGCAAAAGACGCAGAAAATTAATAATGCTTATTTTAGGAGCACAAACTTAGATTAAATCACAGCCACTTATGCCTACAATGGGAAGTAGGATAATCTAAAAAAGTAAGTGAACAACTAATACTATTAAACTCTTCTGTCGTTAATCTAAATCCAGACACATAATTTCATGATCACTGATGCACCTAGCTAGTACCAGTTAGAGGGGTTTTTCCTGCTAGCCTGGTATAAAAATACCTTAAATTTACCATCTAGAAGACATAGGTTTAGATAAGATATTTTTTGCTTATCTATATAATAGAATCATTGTAATGACGGTTATATCTACTGATTTAACATCAAAAAATACTAGTTTTGTTGCGTTTATATCTGAAATAAACAACTGTAGAAATATTATTCAACCGGAAACATTCAAATGTATGCTATAATGTGCCTTAGAATTTTTTTTATTATAAATACATAAGATAAGATAATATTGTTACTTTAATTTTAAATTTCATCTTCATGCTCTACATTATTGATTTCCCTCGCACAGATCATATTTATAATCTTCTTCTTATTATATTCTCTTACATTAATTTCGATACCTATTATTTAAATCGATCCTATGGTATATATACATCAATTTGAGTTGTGACTTCGAGTTCTCTCATTTCTATTTTATGATATTGTATTACCACACCATTTCATGTTACGACATATGGTAAAATCTTCGTCTTAAATTATAGATAATGTACGATTCTAATGCTTATTCGCCAAATTTTCTTTTTATTTCAAAAATGTTTATATGTTATACATTAGTTACACCCAATTATACCAAGTTGCTACTTTTTTTTTTCTTTTTATCATATACGAATTATCATTTAGTCACTATTAATTTTAGTGCAATCTTTCTCTCGAGTTCTTCTTTTATATTCATTTTCCATAGGCTGTATAACAGAGCGCCACAAAATCTACAATGTTTTCTTAAAACTCATATTGTAGACTAGCATGAGTAGAGGTTTTTTATATGTTATTTTACTGCTTGTGTGATCGTGACCTAGCATTTTTTTACATCTTGTTGCACAATTATTGGCTTTTTTAGAAGATGCAATACCACCCGCGGACGAAGTATTCACTCCAAAAAATATGTTCCTTTCTTAAATAAAACACAATCTAGCTTCTTTAGATAGTCTTGGTTTTATGTGCTCTGGCTACATTAAAGTCATTTAATATCCAGTCTCAGTTCCAGCAAGCATTGAAGAGTTTTTTATGAAATTTTTGTAGTTTTATATACACGATAAACACTCTTTTTGTTTTCGACTTCCTACTTTTGTAAGATTGTATTGCTCTATAGATATTGTTTGATAAGGTTTAGTTTGTTTGTAAATTTTATATTTTCGCTGTGGCACACTTTCTAGGTGATATTTCTTTTTCCTGAGAAATGTTTTTTTTCAACAGCAGCAGAATTCCTCAGTAAAAAATTAATTTTCTTAATCCCAATCCATGTTTATTTTACTAAAATATAATCTGTCTCTATATAAAGGTTGACGATACATGTTGATCATATCAATAAACTTATATATCATCATTTATTTTTTTTAAATCGTCTGGTTTGTTTTTTTTGTAATCCTATACAGTAACGAAGTTAGAAAATACATATTCATGCAAAGAATTTCTTGCAATTTTCATTCAATTTAGTTATGCGTAAAATTTGTTAACTTTCTAGCATTTAGTTTTTTACTTTTACAAAATTTACAGGTTTAGTTCTTAAGGTAAAGTCCAATTTTTTATAGGATATTTGTATTTTTTTAGTAATAGTTCAGTTTCTGTGTTTTTGCTCTATTTATTGTTAATAAACTGTGCCCATGTTCATTCCCACATCACAAATAACTGTGCAGCTTCTTGCGTCATTAATGGTAATTTATTGTCCTCTTTTGCTTAAATCTTCGGGACATTGATAAAAAGCAAGATATTAGTTCTTAATTGACGCCTTTTACTTTTATAGGCACTGCTGTTAAATTTCGAGTCTATTCTTCGACCTATTGGATTGAGACAAACACAAAAAGTAACGGTGATAGAAGTCACCTTGTAGAAATCATTTTTCATTTCTTTTTCTATTTTTAAGTTCATTATATAGTTTTAGAGATAGAAACGGTTATTTATATGTATAGTTCTAAATTTAGTAATCCACGCAAGTATGTTAATGTTTATTCAAGCAAGTAAGTATTTGTATAGACTGATTCAAATGCATTTTTTAAATCAAACCAATTCGCCCGTTATTCGTTATTAATTTCTGTGTAAACAGCAACGTATATCATAGCCTGTTCTTAGCGACTTTTACTCTTCAAACTGTTCCAAGATGATGTTTCGATAATGGATGTTTTTATTCTACGCCGTATTGGTTCATCATAACCACCATGTTAATTGTGAGTTTTTATAGATGTGAAATACATGTTATAGGTCTACATTCAGATTTCTTAGATCTCTTTTTTTGGATATCAAGCATATGATTTCAAATAATACTATTACCACTTTTTATATTCATCTGACATATCTATTTTACTATCACGTATAATGTCAAGTGTAATTCATTATTTTATACAAAATGTTTATAAATTCAGTCGCACTCAGCAGCCTTCCATTTTACAACTAAATTCAAACATAATATAAATTTTCGTTTCACAAATAAAGCTATCTCTGCCGTATTATCTAATGCATTATGGGGCGGATATGCACAAAAAAATATGTTTTCGCATTTTTTTTATATATTTACCTTCGATATTCTGTTATTATTTATTATCGGCTTAGATTACAGGTTCTACTATTACAGATATAGATCTATATAAGTATTCATTTTTTATTTTATACTTGATATTTGTTGTTGTAAATTCCTTTCTCTTGATACATTACTCAATTTGCTTCTTATGATTTTATTTTAAAGTTTATCATATTCTTTACCTCAAGTATGAAATCTTTCTTTTACTACATTTCAAGAATCTTATTATATTATTCTATGGCTTTTTTGATGAATAGTATTCTTTTTATATTTTTTTACATAGTTTTCAGTCTTTCATTTACAGATTTGATTTTCTTGACGTCTTCTCTTTATATAGATGTGGTTTTTTATGTTATAAACATAGTTAATATACAGTTCTTCATGGTTCATTTTAACAGCTTGTAGTATACTTTTTCTATCGTAAATGCAATTAAGGTAGTCTCTAAAGATATAAGCTCTCTCCTCAGTGTTAAGTATATCCCAAATTTCTCTTCACCTTGGTGCAATATCTTATTCTTGTCTGTGAGACGATAATAGGTTCCATTATTTACCTCTATTATCACATAAAGAAAGTATGATTAAATCTATGTAGATTTTTTTATTGTTATAAAAGTGTTTATATTATGTCCTTTATTGGTTCTTTTCTATCTCTTCGTTTTAATTTATATAATTATCGTAGTTAATTCTTTTGTCGTCGTTGTTCTCCGAACATGTAAGGACGTTGCTTTCAACTGCATCATGCTATGATCGCATATAAACATACCATTGTAGCGTTTTGGAAACACAAGAACGCAAAACTTTGCAATATTTTATTGGATTTTCAAGCTTAGCTTTAAACCTTCGAGATCATTATTCTTTGTTCATGGTGGTATACTTGCAGATGGCTTTGAATGTAAGAAAAACCCATGTGTAGTTATGTGTACCTTCACATCGTTAAACATAGTTTTTTCATAAATTTATGATAGCTGCTTTAGTTATCAATGTTTTATTTTTTTAGTTAGTATTCGACCGTTAATACTTATCCAATCTGTCAAAATTGTAAATATTTTATAATTATTAAACTATCGTGTTATATTAAACGGCTTTATTTAAATCCCTTCTATTTTTTGTTACTTTTTTCTATAACTTCCGTTCTTTCCAAATCATACTAATGATAGCTGTGTGAATAGACCTCACAATCGAAATTAGGATCGTAAATTATAGATACAATTATCATCCCTTCCAAGTAATTGCAATTTCATGGACTGCCAAGTGTTATTTTAAGGTTATTTAAAACCACTTTTTCATATGGACTTTGAGGTTTTTCAAGGTAAAAGAAATAATTATTTTTCCTTTTTCATGCACCCGATAAGTCATACTTCTCGATATTGTTTTCCAAATATTTCGTAAATATTTTTATATTACGATGGAAACAATGCATGAAAATATGTCTATTGCCCCTATCAGGAAGCACATAAAGTAACTATTGAATAGATCTATTTATCATCAAAGCACTACAAAAATATTGAAAAAACGAGTGTTAACATTGCAATGTTGACGCCCTCGAAGAAAATAAATTGGGCTCGTGTCCCGTATTTTTTTTCGTTTACGCATGTGCCCATCCACATGCAATGATGGCACATCTTTTATATGCACCTGCCACATGCTGCGCAATGATGTGCCTTGTGACTTTACAATGCTTACATCGCAGGCAATATCTTCTTGGGTTAGTTGCCCCTTCCTTCAAAGCCAAATAAATAGACCCACAATCCTTGTACGTGAACTAACGATTTTAAACGTGAAGATCATATATGTAGGGGAGTATTGCCGTCATATTGATAAGCAAAAAGTAAATTCGCTTTATAGTGCTGTCGGGTACATACACACTGGTAGTAGTGTTATCTTAAAAGTTGAATTGGCACATCGTAGCTATTATCTAAAACCATTAAATAAAGTTTCACTTGCCACAGACTTAAAATACATTATTACTTTTAGTATTTTTCAATGTCGTATTTATTCTTTTTATAAATCTAAGAAATTAGTCTTTGTCTAAATTTATATACTGTAAAATAGAGAAATATAAGTATTCGATATATCATGATCGTTTTATCAGCCGATAAATCAATTATGTTCCTATATTTGAGAAGTAAATAAATAAATATTTTTATATGCATTCTAACAATAAAAAATATATCTAAAAATCAAGATTAATTATTTTGGAGTATTCTATTGTAAATTAAAAATGGATAAATTAATTTTTATGTGAATGGTATGTAATGTTTATCAAAGTTCTACTTTTTTTTAACAGATGGTTTTTTTAGCAAGTATAATCTTTAGGATTATAATTGCCCTCTTTTATAAAAGCCTTCATTAATTCTAAAATCATTTTAGAAGATATGTAGATTAAATTTAGTCTTGACCACAAATCTTCAGTTTATGGATTTTAGAATCGAAGTATGATTTTAGAAAAAAATATCAGAATGCAATATCTTAAAATATATAGTATCTTGCTGAGAAAAAAAATTAGTAACATTTTGTTCTTAGTTCCAGCTATATATTTTTTTACTTATCTAAATATTCTATATATTGGTGAATTTTATTAATCGGGTAGAATTAATTAATAACTTTATGCACAATTTTATAATTGAGTTTTTTTAAACCACACAACCTCTCTAGCATATATTAAGACTTATATATTATTTTCATATTATTTAGAATTGTAACATATCAATTTTAATTAATTTCCTTTGAATCACACATAAATTTTCTTGTTAATAAACCCTTTAATCAAGTTCATATGAAAATATAATGCAATTAAACCAGTTTTTAATAATATAGGTAAATACATATCTTCATATAAATACTATAATATCATGAAACATATTAATACCATGAAATCTACATTTTTTCTTTTTGCAATTTTGGTCCTACAAACTACACTTTTGTACTAAGTCTATATACTATTTTATAATTTTAAAATCGCATGTTCTTTACATTCATACATGTTGGTTTTATACAATGCAAAGAACATTAATTTAGATATAGTGCATCCCGATGTTTGATTGTTTTATTACTATTAAAGGTAGAATATCTATCACCATCCAAATTTAAATAGAGCATGACATTATGCCTTAAAAGTATGAATTCCTTGTGCTATATTACACTATTGTATATATTTAATTGTATAAATTCAGAAAAATAGGTTTTTAGTGTGAAAACCGTCGTAGAGTAGCAAAATTATCTATTAATTTATGTACTACTGAATCAAAATATTATAATTATATGTGTAGTAAAAAATAAACTTATGCACCCAGAAAATAAGAGCAAAAAATATCTAAATAGAGAATTGAACTACTTTTTTAATACAAAAATATTATGCCAGCATCATAGGAATGATTTTTAATTTGACACAAAAATTTCTATAATATCTGTGTGTCAAATCCATAAATCCCACAGTTATAACTAAATGGGCTCTAGTATTATCGGGCCCAGATATAGAAAATCACACGAATTTTTAGGTTCTACCTCATAAATTACGACCCTATAATGATTTAATCATCACATCTACTTAAAACTAAAAATAATGTAAAATCAACTTCAAGGTGGGATGAAAAATCATGATAATTGTTAATTTTATTAAAACCTATATATAAAATTTAATTAAAACACCACTACTGAAAACTAAAACTGTAGACTGAACATTGTAAATCGTTTTCTTCTTCTAAAACCATAAAAGATCATCTTTTCTATATTATATATATTTTTTTCATAAATTTCAGAAAGCTCAATAATTTCACACCCCGTGAGAACGAGTTCCAAATAAAAACATTTAGTTTCTACAATAATAAAAAGTAATTTTTGTGAAAAATATTAGTTAACGATGTTCTCTTTAAAAAAATATAAAACTGATGTAAACAATCTATTATGATATAAATTATAATTTTTACTAAAAAAAATCAAAAAAGATAACCCTTAAGCAATATGTTCATAGTCTTAAAAAGTAAAAATATTATCCGAATAATGTTTTATTTGGTTTTACTGCGTAATTTGATGATCATAATATACAGATAAATTATTTTTGTTTTGATATGAATATTCGACGAATTTCTGTTCCGGGCAATTTTGACTTCAACATCATTAAATTTTTAAAAAACCATGGATAGAAAAAAAATAATCATATTTCATAACTCTTTATATTTTTTCTATGTTATTCGCCCCAAAATACCTAGATATGACTATTAGCAGCTGTTAAAAGTTTCATATGATAGTTAAGTTTAGTTCTAGAATCTATATAATAAAGAGATGGAATAGTAATGTAGTATAAAGTTTTATTTTTAAACAAAGTTGGGCTATATAATCATATTTAAAAATTCAGTCTGAATTCAAGATACAATACAAATAATAACTCTTAATTTTTGGTTTTCTAAAAATCTTATCTTACGTAACACTTGTATTTGTATTCTGTTGTAAATAACCAGATGACACATATATGAAAAATAATAAAATTTTTGATTTCTATTGGCCAAGATAAATCATATTATCATTTGTAAGTTTCAACTTTATTACGACAATCGGTACTCAAATAATATATCTTAGCATTTAAAACTGTAAAATCAGATTAAAAATTATTGGTATGTTTTCTGCTGTTCATATTTGATTTATAACAATTTCATAAAAATACATTAGAATGATAAAATAAAAAATTGCCTAAAATTCCTTAGTTCGTAAAGAAATGATCAGAAAATATTAGTTCCAACAGAAACAAAACTTTACATAAAACCTTTTAATGAGCTGGACATGTTTAGAAAAGAAATAGTTAAGATTTATAGATGAGGAATTTCATAAAATCAACAATCGATCAAAAATTAATAAGTGACAAGCTAAACGTGCATCTTGCAATGTAAATCTAAACATATAATATATAAAAATGTATCTGAAACATATGCGACATATTGTTTTGTTTATAGCAGCTTAAATATAAAAAAGGAAGTATTATAATACATGGCATATTTTCAAGCTTTAAGAATAGCAAAACATTTTTTTTTGCGTATCCTTTACAGAATATCGGCAATTAAGTCATAATATTTTGTTATATGGTTAAGATAACATTAGAATTGAATGAAAATACAAAAAATATCAATAAGATTACTAGCACAAGTAGAATAATTTTAAATCGTTTAAAAAGGCTCTTAGTAAAGTTGTTCATGTTAATGAAATCGCTCTATTCTATTCAGTTAAAGCACGCAGATGCAGTGCTTCTTTAAATAAACGATGCTTATTATATCGCTTAGTACGATAAAATAGATAAAGGACGCCTATGCATGTGTCAAACAGAATAAGAATGAATCAAATCAAATAAATAATATCAGACAAAGAATTACCAAAAAGCAACATTTTTAGCAATGAGAACAAATCATACTTCACATATAATATACAAAAATTCATCACGGTAAGTTTGTCATAAGAAAAAGTTTTCTAATATTAATAAGGGATTAGATGTTCAAGCTGGAAAATTCGTAAAAAAAAATTTCGAATCAGAAAAAAAAGAAAAGAAACTTCAACGGTGAAAAGAAGAAATTTCCTATGATTTTTTTGAAAGTTGAATCATAAATACTTACGATTTTTACAATATAGGAATTGCTAAAGATTTTTGATCTTTACATTTTTGTAATTTTTCTTAATAAAAATTATTGTGTTTTATTTAAATTTTGAATTCAAATGAATATTTAATCACAATAAATTATTAATTTTAGGGCTAAATCAATCGTTATAATTTTAGTTTTTTATCAAGCCCAAATCATTGATACTTTGTGCGCACAGCTATTTATATTTCGGTTATTTAGTATTCTCTGGGTTTTTCATAATGCCTCTACCCTATATAAGATCTACTAGTTATAGGCTTTTTCATAATCCAGAGTTTGTATATATATACCTCAATATGGCTAGTTACTTCGAGTTTTAAATACCTTTTATGATATTGTATTCCACACCGTTTAAGTTTTAAAATATGGAATGATTTTTGATTCGTACTTATATATTATTGCAAGCTCAAATTCTAAATATGTATAATTTCTAAGTAATTCATTTTAACCTTGTTGCTGTTGTCGATACTAGTCACAACAATTTTCACGAGAGTTATACAACTCTTCTTTGATTATATTATAAAATATCAAGTCCGTTGTTTTATAATTGAATCCCTTTTCAATTTTTGCTTCCACTTTGATCTCCGTAACTTTATTTTTCATATTTTCTTGCACTGCGTGTCCACTACTTTTTTGGTTTTTTTGAAATTTTATTACTTGATAGGCTCAAGTTAAGGCCCCTCATTATTATATTATTTCTTCTTGTAATGACATTACCAAGGGTTTTTTTTACATCTGCTTGTTAAGTGATCTACAGTTATAAAAGAATCGTTATAGTGCGAGCATCTTCCTCTTTCACCTAAAAGAATATTATTATGCGAAAAGAAGCAAAACCTTGCTTCTTCTGACATTCTGATATTTCCGTACTGTATACACTATTGTGAATCTAGCATTTCAAGGGTTTTGATA
Source organism: Rhyacophila brunnea (assembly GCF_057557595.1). Taxonomy (NCBI): domain Eukaryota; kingdom Metazoa; phylum Arthropoda; class Insecta; order Trichoptera; family Rhyacophilidae; genus Rhyacophila; species Rhyacophila brunnea. The sequence goes on along the minus strand of NW_028232849.1, from coordinate 171,191 downwards.
TTATGCACTTTGAAGAGTTTTTATTGTGGTGTTTTTTATTTTACAGAATAAACAATCTTTTTGCTTTTATTCGTGCTCTGATGAATAGCTGTACTATTACGTATTTTTATGTATAAATTTATTTGATAAGATCAATCGCATCGCGTTTTTATTTAATTTTAGTAAAGCTGCTATCCTAGGTGATTTCATCTTTCCTGGCTAAGGAAATCGGTAGTCAAAAGTGCATTTTTTCAGATTTAAATTCTATGTTTCAAAGACCGCACCCTAGATCATTGATTTTGTGGCAAAGTTGTTTAATATTTGATGGTTGCATATGCATTCTTTTTCATTCAATATCCCATATGTCATCATCTTCATGCCTTCACAAACGTCATGGCTTTAGCTTATAATACCACAAGTAGCAGTTTAAAGAAGATCTTGTAAGCATAAATATCGTCTTAAATGTGTGTAAACTGTTGATTTTAGTTGGGCATAAGACTTTGATCCTTATCATCATTTCACTCTACATTTTATAATTGTTTCAGATTTCGAGTGTGATTTGGAGTCTTCTGGTAGTCCTAGATATAAACATCTATCTATACCGTATATGATTTCCGCATAATCTTATAAGTTTTCATGTTTAAAACAGACTTTGCTATATTTATTTCCATCCCATAGCATTTGAAAAATCTTTGTGGCTTCATTAGACCTTATTTTCGTTACTTTTGCATTTACCGAAATATTTAAATCTTCAATGAAAAGGAAATAATGTGTTGTGAATGCCTCTTTTCTAAATTGATTGCTACAGATATAAAATTTTTGTTTAATTTGCGGCTAAGCGGGGCTATACATAAAACAAATAGCAGTTGATTAGCCCATCTCCTTGAATGGCCCCATTATATTTTTATAATACATTTCTTCATTATATTTTTGCTGTTTTAATTACAAGTTTTTAAATAATTTAGTTTAAATATAAGTTTTCATTTTTGCATATTTATTTTGTTAAGCAGTTCCGAAGGTACTCATAATAGATCAAGTTGAATACTTTTTTTATATTAAATCATACAATGTCTGATTCGTTAATATGTTCACAATATTGCAACGTTTATCATTGCTATTATCTATCTCTCTGTAATCTTCTGACTGTTCCAAGTTGATTTCCCGATAGTAAGTTTCGAGAACTGACGTCTTTCTGCTGTATGATCGTGACTGTTTTGGTTTCCAATTTCATGGTTTGACATTCAATTTGATGGTTTTAATTCCGATCCTTTTATAAACTGTTTGGTATGATATTAAGTATGTTATATTGAATAAAACCAATTTTCTGCTCTTTATTTTCTAGACGTACTGATCTTACTATCACGTATAGATACAGTGCATTATTGTAATTTTATTTAAGCGGAAGTTGTATATACCAAGCATCCTGTAACTTTCTATCTAGTTAAGTATTTTATAATCCACTTGAATTTATTTTTCGATATGGATAACACTTTAAGTGTGTTTTCTAATGCGTTCCTGCGGCAGTAACTATCAAATTTGGTCATAATAAATAATTTTGTCCACATAAATGTCCGAAGGTTCATTATATTTAATTTTATGCTTTAAAATATGGTTTTTATAGGCCTGTTGAAGCATTGCAAATTGCCTTCGTTCAATTAAATCTGACAATTTGTTGTTGGTTACTCTTTTCTTCTGCCGACATGCTCTATCTATTTTTCCATTATTATTATATTGTCATTATTTTTTTTTGATAAGCAAGAACATTTTTCTTTTTGTAGAGTAACTTGTGTTGTCCCTTTAACTTAACACAAACATTATATATTTTTCGTAGTTTTCTGGTATTATTTGTGCAAGATACTAGTAATGTTTATTTTTTTGTAACTTTAAAATTTGTCTTTCATTAATGCGGTATAGTTTATTACTTCTACAGCTGGTTTTGATGTTAATTCATAGAAACTTTTTGTAATCGACTGTAAAATTTGGGCTATCTGCGCATTCTTCGTAACTGTGCGCCTGTTATATCCATGTTGACCTTAAAATTTATACATAAATGATTATAATTTTAGTCTCAGCATAAATATTATTGTTATTCTTAGAAATCTATGATTTCTTTTGTTTTCAAGTCTGTATGTACTCTATAGAGTGTTTTTTAATGCATTTTGGAGTCATTGAATATCTTAATGATTTATATTTATTAACCCGTTGATTTTTTGCTTCTTTTTGTTTCTATTTTTTTGGAACTTTCGGTATTGTCTTCTGTTCCTGTTATTATCTTAGAAATCATTTAATTTTTTTGGTTTTGATTTAAGAAATTCTCAAATTACAGCTAAAGAAAACTTTAGATTCTTAAAAACCTTTTCCAGTCAGATCTCGGTATTTTTCGAATCTATTCGTATCAGTATCAGCTTTATACATTCAGTTGTATTTCTCGGCAGGTGTACTCTTGCAGATAGCTTTGAATTGAATAAGAGCCGCGGTTTTTTTTGTTATGCGTGTTTTAAGTTTTCAATTAAGTTGTTGGTTAAGCTTTATGTTTCGGAATCAGTTTTTAAATGTTTATCCTTGCGTTTCTGCTTCCAGTTTTTTCTTTTTCTTAATCCTTATTCAATCTTATATCTTACTTATAATATATATTCTTTTTACCAGCATTGTTATTTATTGGATATGGTCCGACAGGGTGTGTAATATATGTCAGTATTATATCGGAAAATTTATACGCCAACCAAATTACATATATTAATTTTATAATTTTTAAATTTTTAGTTTTGACTTACATAGAAATTTAATGCAAAAAATTCATTTTTTGGTTATCAAATAGCATCTGATCCTAGATTACAGTGTTTATTAATACAGTTTACATTTTTTTTGTTTCTAAAACCATGCTAAGAATTAACATATCATATACACTGAAGATTTGTGGTCAGGATTAAATTTAAAATACTCATTATCTAAAATAGTTTTAGAATGAATGAAGGCTTTTAGAAAAGAGAACAATTATAATAAAAGGAAATTAATAATTACTAAAAAAAGCCATCTAGTAAAAAAAAGAAAATTTGATTAACAATACATACCATTCGCAAACAAATTACGCACTCATTTTATATTTAAAATTGAATAATCCAAAAATTTAATTAATCTTGGTATTTATATATATATACTATTTTTTTTAGGAGTAAATACAAAAAAAATTCTTTTATTACATCTCAAAAATATGAACAAGATTGATTTATCGGCTTTTAAAACAGTTCTGATAAATCCAATACTTATATTTTTTTATTTGACAGTGCACTAATGCTCGAAAAACGTGCGTTATTGGATTTTCACAGGAATAAATATGTTATTGAAAATAATTATAAGTAATAATGGATTTCAAGTCTGTGGCAAATAAAATTTCATGCAAAATTTTCATGACAGAAGTGACGATGTTCCTATTGAACTTTTTAGGTAATATAATTACCTGTGTGTATGTAGTAGACTGCACCTTAAAGCGAGTATTCTTTTGGGCTTTCAATACGATGGCAATACTCGCCTACATAAATATGTTTCTTCACGATAAAAAAATCGTAAGGTCTCGGAAGAGACTTGTGGGCCTATTTATTTGTCTTTGAAGGGTACGGCTAGAAGTCCAAGGAGGTATTGCCGGTGATGTGAGCACATGAAAGTTGAAAGGGCACATCATTGCGCAGCATGTGGCAGGTGCATATAAAAGATGAGCCATTATTACATGTGGATGGGCACATGCGTAAACGAAGAAAATACGGGTCAATATACACAATTTTTTTCTTGAAGGGCGTAAACATTGCAATGTTAACACACGTTTTTTTCTGTATTTTTGTTATCCTTTAATGATAAATAGAATTATTTCATGGTTAACTTATGTGCTTCCTGATAGGCGCAATAAAGATATTTTCATGTATTGTTTTCATCGTAATATACAAATATTTACTCAATATTTGAAAAACAATATTGATTTATATGACCTATCGGGAGCATAAAGAAAGGGAACTTATTATTTCTTTTACCTTGAAAACTTATTAATATATATGACAAGAGTTTTGTAATAATTTGAAAATTACACTTGTCAGTCCATGGACATTGTTTTTACTTGGAAGGAGTGACGATGATATATCATTTACGATTCCTATTTCGTTTATAAAGTCTACTTACCCTGCTATCATTGGTATGATTCAGAAAAGAACAACAAGTTGAAAAGTCAAAAATCTAGGAATTTAAAATATAAGTTGTTGTAATAAAGCCGTTTAATATAACACGACCTTTTTAATCTTTTATCAAAAAAACCAATTAATTCAATAATAAACCATTAATAGAATAATATTGTAATCAAAAAAAAAATTTAATTAATATTTTTAAAAAGTATGCGTAACCCGATATTCGAAATCCAACGGAGTACTTAAATGAAATTTTAATATAATGGCAACGCCAGGAAACGACATTTAAGCGTTTTTGGATTAAAAAAGGAATCCAAGATCATGAAAGAGTTGGAAAAAAAAATATGCATAGTATGATAGAAGAGTCAGAAAAAGTTCAGTACGGAAGAACCAAAGCAAAGTCGGAGAGTGAAGAAGAAATAGATCAATCGATCTTATGGCAAGTGATAATTTATTTATTTATATTTCATAATGAGAAAATGGTGCGAAAATCTCCAGATATAACAAATTATATTTTCTGGGCATAAGTTAACTCTGATTAAGATGATAAGGGAAGATATATTAAAGATAAAAATAGAAAATGGTGAATGTGATAAACATAAGAAAGATTGGATCAAGCGTGATAGAAGAAAGAGAAGACGTTTTAGGTCTAAAAAGGTTTTTTTTTATGAAAATCGTTTGGTATGTTAAAAATTGCGAAAAACAAGGATTTTAATTGCTTTGAAAAAAATTGGAAAATAAAAATATAAACACAAATTTTTATATATATTTTATGTAAAAAAGCTTAAAAGTATTAAAGTGTATTTTCTTCTTTTAATAATAACATAAAAAATATGATTTTCAAATTAAGTATAGTAATAAAAAAGAATAAATTACTGCACATTATAAGAATGTATAATAGAAACAGATGCCTGAAAGATAGTAGCGTAAGGGGAATCACACTTTTACAGGTGTTGCAAAAGAACGCATAAAATATGCAAGTGAATTATAAAAACAGCGGCATATGTAAAAAGGGGATATAAAGAGGAAAACATGTGAGGTTCATAAAAAACCCTAATTTTGTTTCAAGATTAGCAGTTGATGCAATAAAATCCAATCTTGTAACTAAGAACAACTTATAATTGTTGGATACTGCATTTTTGTGCTACATATGGTTCGAACTGGTTTACTGTTTTATTGGTATAAAAGTGGCTTTTTTAATGTTAAAATTGAGGAGAAAGATCTAAGGTAAATAAAAGATTTGATATCTGGAATAGTACGATGATGTGATTTTATAATTTCCTATGATCTTACAAGATTAAATGACAAAAATTCTAAATGTATGTCCCATTTGAAAAAAAGGTTATGATATATTTAGATATAGACAACATTTTAATAAAAAAAAGAAAACGACGCATTTGCAGTGAGTGGTAGAAATAGTAGAAAATATATGCTAAATTTATTCCATAAAGATTCAATTTGATTTTAGGTGTAAAAGTAAATAGTACTTATTTAATACTGCTAGAAGATATGAAAATTAAATAAATGAATTTAAAATAACAAAGCAGATGATCCATGAATGTAGAAAATTCTAGAAATGATAGCATCGTAAAAGAAGCAAATAAAAGATTTCTGCAGAAATCAATGGGTTTAAAACTAAAAAAAGCAAAAGACGGGAAACAGAATGAATAGAACGAGAATTTATTTTATTTTTAAAAAATACAAAATTAGATTAATATACTCTGCACGAAATTAGAAATAATTCATTCTAAAATCTGAGGCCTCGAATGTTGGTGTAGGGGTGTATTAAATCAACAGGATACCAATGAAAATATAATAAATATGCATAACAAAAAATTCATAGAAACAAAAGCAAATTATGATATCATAGATAAAAAAATATATGCTGGTTTATTTATGTAAACGGGTTTTATGGGTAAATGCGCGGAAAGAAATTTTCAATAGACAGATAATAAAGAGTTAGAAATAATAAAAGAAAAAGTTGATTTTAGTAATGATAGATACATAAATGGATCAAAAAATACAGAATAATATTTTGAACCAATTATATAAAATATACTAGGATGAGTAAATCAAATGTGCTTGGTAGTTAATTTAGAATAAATAGAAAAGGAAGCGACGTTTAAGACAAGTAGAGGGGTATATCACACATACACTGAAAATGGTATAAATTACTTAAATCTATTGGGAAAAATTCTTTTTATATCAAAAGCTGGGGAAAAGAGATGTAATTTTGTAAACATAACATTTTGAAATCGGACACTGATGGTCAGAATATGCTTACTACACATTTAAAGACAAATATTATTGACCAGACATAACGAAGATAATAGATTAAGATGCAAAGAAATGATAAACCTATAAAATTAATAACAGGAAAAAAACCACCGCAGATATATGTAGATTTGGATTAAACCCCGTTCACTTCCATTTAGTGAACACAGGGATACAAAATATATACATATCGGTAAATATTGAATTTCTTACAAGATATATAGCCTCTGTGGTCATAAAAAAACGATATAATATCTATGGCATTATTGTTTCGAGAAGGTTTATATTAAAAAGATTAATTTGTGAAAGTAGAGAGGAATTAAATATGAAAACATATTATTATGGAATAGAACAGAGACCCTTAAGTGCGTAACACATCGAGAGAATGGAGGTGTAGGGAGCGTCATTGGAAAATTCTGACAATATGAAGCATAAATTGATGTAAAAATGTACAGGAAGCTGTTTCTAAATACATTGAAATATGTAATAAGCCCTTCCTAAATTACTCAGAGTAGCCCAAAGAATCATTGGAAAATTATTTTGCACGATCTAATCTAATTAATTGAAAAAAAAGAAAACAAAAGTTAGACTATGCGCAACTGTGGTTGCAATAAACAGAGAAGTAAGAGTAGTGTAAAATGAGAACATTAATAAACAATAAAATTTGTAATTTATAAGGTTTGCAAATATACTCTAAGGTTCAGTAATGATTCGGGAATGTAAGAATAATGATAATGAGTGTATAGTATAGGAAAATAAATGTGATATCAAGTTATTTAAGGGAAATCAAGTACTGCTTGAGGGGAATATGTAACCTGCTTTAGTTAATAAAGAGAATGGTCAACATTCGATAAAAAATTATAAGATGTTATAAAAAGATAGCATAATCACATGTATAACAAAAAAAGAATTTATTGACGACAAAAAATATTTTATGGTTGAGAGATTTAATATTAAAATACTATTTAATAATACAATATTAATTTAAATGAATAATATAAAAATAATAACTAAACAAAGAAGGTGTGAATCTGAAAAATAAAGCATGATATCAGCATGGAGATAAACCGATCGAATAGATTGAAATAAGATGCATTCTAGAATATAAATGGACGTTGTAAAATAGGATTCGATTCTGGTAATCATGATTGTCAATAGATCATATCAAAAAGGGGGCAAAAAGAGATTAACATATTTATAAAAAATTTGTTTTAATTTAAACACCGATTCTGTTTAAAGAACTACGCAAGCCAGATTAATCCAAGCGAAATATTGCATGCAAACCACCTATAGTATATAAAGTATGAGATTAGTAAAATAAAATATTGGCAACCATTACATTTTTATTGTGATATTTAAGTCTATAATTTTTATATGTAATATATGAATATTCCCAATCAATATTTATTAAAATTATCAATATGGTGAAGATCACAAGCCTAAAATATCCGTAAAATTTGGGCTGAAGGCTCTATGCTAATGCCAACTAAACATTTGAAGGATTCACAACAGATAGCAGAAAGTGATGATTATGGAACTAAATTCAAAGATAGAAAAAAATAGTGAACTTAGAAAAAGATGATATTGGTTCATAAATACTTTAGAAATATTGTTTATGTTAGGCATAAAAAACCAATTTGAAGCCAAAAAAATAAAGAGTACTTGTATATAGAATATTGGCTGATCGAGAGATATAGAATAAAGAAATGAGGAGCAAGAAAAATATAAAAATCAAGTGGAAAAGTTAGTCAAAAAAAGAAGGTTTAATTTTGAATAAAGTTGGAGAAAGGCTAAGGATCAAATTATCAGAGTAGTGGCTATTAAAAAATGCTTCTAAGAACAGACTTATAAATAATTAAAATATTTAAAAGTATTTAAGATTTTTGCTGCTATAAATACGGAGGGAACGGGCATTCTGGAATGGAAGTTTTACAGATCGGACATAGATGCAAGAAATTCAAATAAAAACAGTAGGCTTTTTATGGCTTAATTTAAATAATTCTTCTATTGTAATACTCTGGCGACTAAATATTTATATTATTCATAGAAAATTTTGTTGATATTGTGTGATGTTTTTGATTATGATTTGGACAAAATGTGGCGTTTTGCTCAATTGAGAAAAGCAAAAAAGACCCAAGAAAAATTAAAGTATAAATTATAAAACATATTTACCCTTCAAATAGCAAATATAGCCATGTTAAGAAAAGAAATTTTATACAAAAAACAATTTAAGAAATATTATTAAAACTGATATATTATGTTATGACTAATGTCATGCAAAGATAACAGTAAATAATAAAATAATCGAATATTAGAAAAAGATTTTTCAGAAAATGTATTGGTCAAAACTGATAAGAGATCTCGTGACGCACATAACAACAAAAAATATTTATTAACACTTTTGAATCGACATTTTGCTCATGCACATACAAAAAAAATCTAAAAGGAGATACTATATCTACATTCATAAAAGAAACGTGGGATGTGGATTAATAGCAATGTCACTTAAGGGAAGTTATTATACGGTAAATTCTACATAAATATTAATTCCTAAAATTAGTAGCCAACTTGGGTGAAGGATTTAATCTATATATTTAATAGTAAGTCATATATAATCAAAAATAAACAGACAAAACTAAGCAATAGAATGCATTACATTAGAATAGAGTAGAGATATATCCAATTCAAACCGCACATAATAAAAATTATTTGATAATTAATATTAATAATGGCAATTTAGTTAACTATTAAAGAGCACATAATGTTGAGTTTAATAAATAAAATCAAGTAAATGAAAGGATAATAAGTCGTGGCTATGAAAACGAGAAAAAAGGTAAGACTAGAAAGAGTCGATTTTTGCTCCATAAATTGTATTTCGACACAGCAAATACTCAGATATATATTAAACTCAGAATAATTTCAAGCATTTAAATTTGCACCTCGTTATAAGATTCATATTTATGTATTGAGCTTAAAGAGATCTCTTCGTTGAATTTTTTTATGGTTAAATCTGATTTATTTAGACTCTGTGCTCTGTTGATATAAGAAAGATTTTTTTGATGGAACCAAGTGGTTTTTTTGTAGAGCTGACAAGATAAAGATTATATGTCACAAAGCAGATAACGTGTGTACGTGGTTAACTGCTTTTATCAAACAATTTTTCGAATATTTTGTTTAACATCATGACGATTCTGTAGATGTGATAGAACCACAGCTGAACAAATACCTGGATGAAAGAAGTAATTTAGCTAAAGGATACGCGATAATCTACGTTTTTCTGAAGATATTAGAAGGAGAATTACAAGGTGACCAAAAATTTGCAAAATAGGATATGATAATTAATATAATTACCTTTAAGAACAGTTGTTTTGTAATGTGCTTCGCTTACGAAAAGAGCCTACAGATCTGAGGATTTTTAATATAAATGTTGAGATAAAATCATATTAGGGAATTTATAATGGTTTTGGAGGATTATATAAAGATGTCGAGACCCGAGTCCATTTTCGATGTGTTTGTCAAAAGTCTATTTCCCATAAGACCAGCAGGTATTGCTAATTTTTGTATTAGAGAAACAGCGAACGGGAAGACTACATTTTATAATCTGATAAAAAACGCATTAGGTGAAAATATGTCAGCCGTTCCTCAAAACTATTAAGCGAGTAAAAATAAGAATACAAAGAAGTGTTTTCGTATATGATAGAGTTGCTCAAAGCCAAAAGGCGTTGCTAAGTGAATAAGTAAAAAATCGTTTCAATGGCACAACATTCACGCTTCTGACTGGTATTGATAGTGTAATATGTATAAATTTATATTGTAAAGGGATAATAGAAGCGGGGATATTCTTTACATAACTTCTTGCGCTTATTACTTTTCCAACATTTGATTATATATATGAGGCTGTATAGCGGAGAATAGTATTTATAAATTTCCCAATCACGTTTAAATATAACGCACGAAATAAAAATGTGCGAAAATTAAATATACAATAGCATTGAAGTACATATAGGTTATATTGACAAGCTGGTATCTTACATTTAAAAATCAGAGCTATATCAAGCCATCCCTAAAAAATCGAAAATCATAATGAAGCAATTTATAAAAAAGAAAGATGAGTTTGGTCTATGGTGTATTTTGTCATTAAATTAAATAAAGGTTCCTATTTAAGTTTATCTGTGATTATAAACCAATTTTCTAAGCATATTAGTAATCTATCACTGTTGGTATGATTCAGTATCAAAAGTATGTTCATATCATGAATTTTTATGTTGAACAAATTTTTAATGGTAAAATTATACCTATGATGATAATTATGTTGGAAACAGGCAATCTAAATATATAATTACTATTATGAGAGGTTTTCTTTAGTTGTGTGTGTTCCACAAGTTTAAGGTAGCAATTTAAAAAAAATTTGAAATAATTAGATGTATAAATTAATAAGAAGATTATATTCTTAGTGAAGAAGCCCGAAAAGGGCTTAGAGAAATCCAATGGTTGTAATATATTACCATGTGACCTAACTACTACAAACAATTTTCTTTTATAAGACGTTTAATCGATATCAGATATCTGATGAATAGTTAAAGGAACCTTGGTTCAAATTTTCTGACAATTTGTATTATAAGAAAATACCATTAAATCTGAATTTACGAAGCAAAAAATATTGGAGAGCGTTTTTGTGTGAGTAAAGTTTACGAAAAGCGTAGAAAGTCAACTTAGGTTGGTGACTTTCTATTTATTGCTGCATCTAATTTTGCATTATATCTTTAAAGACATTGCTGGCAAGGGTCTGTACTTATTTACAGATGATCTGATTTTTTTATAGTATGACAGGAAAAGAAAATGGTCTATTGCTACGAAAAGTATAGGAAATATAAATAAAAAAAATTAAAAAGATGTATTCGCACAAAAAGAGGTAAATTTTTTCGGACTTACAGTGATTTAGTTCGCAAGGTACCTATATAGATACAAAAGACGCAAAAATTATAATCATAAGGCCTAGGTATTGTGAAATTGAGAAATGCCGATGGTCATGATTATGTGTTTACTTTACAGAATTTCTTTAGGGCAATATATTCGAAACTTACGAAACGCAATCAGTCTATAGAATAAGAATACATTTGGTTCGATAGATAGTGTTGTAAATTATTTTGGAAAACAAAAGAGATGTTACGAACAGCACAAACATAAAAATTCCCGTGCAAACAAGAAACTTAATGGAAGTACGCTTGTGCTAATTTTAGGACTGTTTTTTTAGAAAAACGACGAGGGAAGCCATATACAGATCCATAGATAGAAAAAAATTTGATGATGCGGAAAGAAAATTTATTATATTGGAAAAAATGATTTTGGCTGTCTCAGAGATGTAGAGAGATTTTATTTAATATGAGAGAGCCTTAACCCTAATTGATTACAGACATTCAACTCATGGAAAGAATCAGATCGAGGTTAGAAATAAATAATAATAGCGTAAATGTAAAAAAAGAGATAATTAAATTTTTAATTTTGCTGGTTAATACCAGAAGCGGTCAGATTTATTAACAGCTTACATGAAAAGAAGAATTTACAGATAAGACGATATGCATGCATAAAATATTGGAAATATATATTGGGCCTTGGAGTTTTAAGACTAAAATAGTGTATATATATGAAAGAAATATTGTGAAGAAAAAATAAAAACAATTGATTCAAACCGATTGTAGGAATTAGTCGAGTTTTGATATTTGTGTTACAGAAGAGTAACTTCAGATGAGAGCAATAGATAGTTCACAAGTGGGTTTTTGCATTTTAAATTGCGCACAGATAAATTGAAACTGCATGTTATTTACTAAAAAAAATCATTATTGACGAACCATTCAAATATTTTTTTCCAAGTAACTTATAATTATTAAGAATGCTATAAACCACAGAAAAATACGGGAAAGGATTTTGACATATCAGATAAAAAATTCCAGAAAGTAGATAACTGTGTACTATACTGTGAGGAAAAAAGGAAGATACGTTGATTATATTTGGCAATTTTACTAGGTTGATAAATATGCGAATAATAGAAAACGAATCAACTAAATAAGTAATAGACGACTATAATTTTATTTGAAATAAGCATGAGCACAAAGAAATGTTAATTAGTGCCAAGTAAAGGAATTCAGTTCAAATATGTTATAAATTTTTTATAGAGACATGAAAATGACAGAACATAAAGTTTCAATTGAATTACACAAAAGTAACGAAAATATTGAGCGAGTAATAAGAAGTTTGAGAAAACAGATGATAAGGAATAAAAGGTATTGTTTAAAGATCGGTTGACCAGAGACTGTGATCTATATAATGATACATATCATTTAGATGTAATACGAATGCAAAACACCAAAAAAAGGAGTTTCCAGGATTGAGATTTCCGAAAACAAGATGTATTGTAAACATGCGAAAAGATTTGTAAGAAGGAAAAGAAAACATTATAAACAAGTCATCTATTCAGATATGAGAAAATGAAATACTATTGGATAAAACAAAAAGAAATATGGTTATTTGATATAGAATTCAGTAAAAATTTACAAAAATTATGGCATACAGACAGAAAAGAAAAGTCATGGTGATTGAGACTCCATCTTTTGAGGGTGGTGCTAAATGTATATATTATTACCCCAAAATTATTTAAATAGACAACATTATCCAAAAGTGTATAATATTCTAATCATAAATTTATAATTTCACTCGTCAAATTACAAATAGTAAAATAATACGACGGATGTAAATAAATAATTAAACAAAATAAAAATCCAAAAAATAAATTACTAGAACGTCAATAAATATTAATGTTTTTTAATATTTTTTGGTTGAAGAAACCCCCTATATAACGACCCCTCTATACGGTGTCTCATCATAACGAATAAAAATCTTTTAGATATCATAATCTCTTATATTTGGATTTTCCCTTTTCAGTTTTTATAAAGGTCTAAATCTTCTTATGTAATTTTGTGCTATGTCGCCTCAGTTTATAGACCTGTCTGATTGGTTTTTATAAGCTAATCCCAAACCCTTTCTTTGGGCCCATCTGATCTTTTCTTCTTTTATAAAATTTTCTCTTATCTTTTTCTACTACTGTTTTACATAATTTTCTTATTGCTATAAATATATCTAGCAACACCAGATTCATATTCCCATGCTTCTTTGGGCAGCATTTAATTCCGGTGTGGGTAGCTACATTATAACTTCCAATAACTTTACAATTTTATATAGTTATTTTCTTCAGAGACTTTACATAAACTATTTCTTATTGTACCTATCAACTTCTCTACCCTTCTATTCGTTTTATGACTTTCGATTGCTGTAACAAAATTATAAATGCTGTTCTCTATACAAAAAGCTTTTATTCCTTCTAAATTAATTCTTTCGCGCTATCACTTAGTATCTTATTGGTAATTCTGTATTTGAAATTATTACCATTAAAACCTTTACGTTTATATCTGATTTCCGGCTTTTTATAATTTTTATCTGACAATATCTTGTAAAATAATCGGTTAAAACCTACGCATACCCAAAATCACACTAATTAATATTATACCCATAGAAACTATGTCAAATCTAACATTTATCGTGACGAATGTATTTTCATTTGTCTTTTTTCTATTATTCTTCATACAAATCTCACATTTCTTATCGAAATTCTTTAATTTTTCTGCATTCTTTTGCCAATTATTAGTCCTTTTGATTTTGTAGTATATTATATCGACACCTCGGTGTAAAAATTTCTCATGTACTCTCTTTATTATTTATATTCTTTTTTCGTTTGATCGAATCTCTCTTTATTTACCATCAAACATCAATATTTCTTTTCATTATTACCAAACACGTATTTTTGATATTTTCTCGATTTTTATTTTATTACCATGTTCATTTTTGCATCCGTTTAGGTTTAATGTATCTTTATTTTCTTTCTCATATAGTCTACTTAGCGCATCCGCATCAAAAAAACCTTTCCCTTCCTGATATCCTATACCAAAGTCGTTTTCATCGATTTACTATACCCACCTATCAACACTATTATTTAAAATTCATTATTATTTCTAAATACTCTAGGGCCCGGTGATCAGTGTTTGGAAGGAATTAACACCTTTTTAGCCCATAAGAAAAATGATCTATATCCAATTTGATTACTAATGCTTCTTTCTCGGGCAAAATATCCTTTTTTTGTTTCAGTAGGTTTATTGAATGCCCACTGAATTGGTTTTTTCTTACCTTATCGTTTCTTTGTAATGAGACTACACCTAGACCTTTGTTTTATGCGCTTGTATTTAGTATTAAACTACTATTTATTCTGGAAATTTATATTTACGTACATCTCTTCTGATTTCCTCCAGCTTGGCGTAAGATTTTTCTGCATTTTTGTCTCAAATAAATCGGTACTTTCTTTTTAAAATTTCATGTATTCTGCGACTTTTCTGCAATGTTAGATATAAAACTTATGTGATAATCCATCTCTTCAGATAATCACCTAAGTTCATTTTCACATTTAGACCTCTATGCTTCTGTTATTTCTATTTCTGATGTTACTTTATTTTTTCCGTCACGGTTAGACACTGCATTAGCCTTTTAGGTTGCACAATTCATATCTTTTCATATCAATTTTGGATAATTTTTTATAATAATCACCCATAAACCCCCTTCACTAAGTGATCGAGCCTTTTTTGTGTAAGACTGTAAATTATAAGATTATTCATAAATCCTCGACACCTTTCCCAATAAGATCTAGGAAGATAGCAACCGTATTTTTTTGTGATAACATTAGAGCTTCTTTAAAGCCCAAAATCATACTATTCCGTTCGTAGAATTTCTTGTTATACTCAAAAGCAGTTTGCATTTTATCCTCTTCCTCAATTTATAAATGATAAAGGGATTCTTATATGTCTATAATTGTTATTTCGTTTACCCCTACCGTCATGTATATTTCTCTTTTGACTAATGGTATTTTATATAAGTCTTTTTCTATTTAATATTTAGAACCATTGGATTTGATACCAAAATAATTTTTAATTATGGGTTTTCATTGGGCTTTGTCGAGGTTCTCCATCGAGATTCCGATTCTCTTAATATTCATCCACGTTTAAAATTTTGAATATACTCTCTCTCACATTTTTTATACTTTGAGGCATGATCGTTCCTCTATTCACATCGATCTTAGCAGTATGCGTTTTTATAGATCATTTAGTGATGGGGAAATATTTAGCAAATTTAATACATCATTTGTAAAAACCACATTAAATCGTTGAAATAGCTGGTCTAAAATACTTTAAGACTTTTTTTCATTATACGAAGATTTTCGTTTTATAGTTTATTCTAATCGAATAATCCTTAATATTATTTTATTTATGTTAAACCCGCTTCTTTTATATTTTGCGCAGCCTTATTGCAATGTGCTATTTCTCGTTAGAATTATAGCAAACCATCCCTTCATTTCTGTTTTCCTCCTTGTTCTCACGTTAAAATCCAAATTGCAAAAATTTCTCTTTTATTATTATATGGTCTTGCTAAGTTCTTAGTTGCTGTCATCCTAGATTTTCTAAATTGCTTTCATAAATTCTGTCTATTTTTGCTATCCTTATATTTTTGTTTCCTATCATATCCCTTTTTGCGCCTCGCTGAGATCATTTGTGATTGCAGCCTCACTTCTTTTCATCGAAATTCATTCTTTACCTTATCCTCTATAAATTAACTCTCGAATATCTGTCTTTTACTTGGCACCTCCAGTAACTACACAAACCATTTCATCGATCGTTCATTCTTTACATTATCCTCTATAAATTAACTCTCGAATATCTGTCTTTCACTTGGCACCTCCAGTAACTACACAAACCATTTCATCGATCGTTCATCTAACTCATTAAGAGCAAAATACATTCTCTCAACGTGAGCTTCAATTTTATTCTTTTTCATTTTTAACTCAATTACCTTCACAAAACTTGCCTGATCTTTTGCCTCCCATATAGATCCGCTTGTTTCTGTAAAATTATCTGTAATCTCCACCATATTTCTTATTAAAATATATTGGGATTGAAGAAACATTCTATATAACATAAAATAAAATTTTAAGCGCAATAACATGATATTAAAATATTTATAAAATTCCATATCCGTATTTAAATAATTATATACTTATATTATCGTAAAATTGAAATATGAAAAATAAAAAAAAAGTAAATAATCTGTATGTAGTCTTATACTGTTATAAAAAATATAATTTTTTACGTGATATTTAAAATCTACGCGTTGTTAAAAACATTAATATAAATATACAATAACTAATAGTTTAAAATTACGCGTCAATTATGATTTAAATATAATAAAACTATAAAAGCTAAATTACAAAAATTCACTCAGTTTATGAATCATAACGAAAGATAAAGGAAAACGAAATTTAGATAGGCAAATTCATTAAATTTAAAAATGGCAAAATCGTCAACGAAATATATAAAGACTGCGTTTCAATACTTAGAAGATTTAAAGTTACAATGGGTGTATTTGAAACACCAAATATAACAATTTCAATCTTAAATGAACAAAATAAAGACATAGTTAATCTGCATATCATAAATTAATTTTTAAAAAAACAAAAAAACACTATACAAGCATTTTATAATTTATGTTAATTGCTAAGACGACAACTTTTTAATGTTATTTTCTCACGTCAACCTAAATAATATACTAGACTTCATCTAATATATATAAAAATCGTATTAGAGTGTTAACTAAACTTTTGTAATTTATTTTTTACTGCACCACAAATCTGATGCAACAGTGAATAAAGCACATTCATACTCTAACTTAGTATGATATTTTTCTTTTTCTATCGATTCTAGAAAAAAAATTGTATTTAAAAATCAATTGAACGCAATTTTACAGAAAAAATTGGTTTGTGAATTTTTGAATATTAGGTTGTTATTATACATGTTTAGATATCGGTTTCTAGATTCATCGCGTTTTTACCAATACAAATACTGAAATATTTTTCAGATACTTATAGATGAATATTTTCTCTTTTATATTTATAAAATCATATATTAATTTTTCGATTTGTATGAAACAGAATTTTTTAAAATTTAGTTACATATTTTTTTAAGCGAAGTGATAATAGACATGGCCGATATTTTCTTACTTTAAATCTTATTTGTAAATTTATATAATAGCTCTAAATTATAATAAACTAAAATAATAAAAACGTTAAAAACATATGATCTTTTATTTTCTTATCTTATAAGTACTTTCATATATGATTTCTTTTTAATATATCTTATATCACAAACAATACAGGCAAATATACAGAAAACCGCACATTATAAATTTTAAATCAATAGGAAAATACAAAATCATTGCACAAAGCATAAAAAATTTTGCATATCTTTGGGTATTAAAGTATGGACAATCTTTTATCAAAGTAAAAAATCAGCAAATTTATTTTATTATTATATTAATGTATTTGCACTTCTATTTTTTTATGATTTTAAGATAGAAATTTCCTTTGAAACATAAAATCTTATATCTAAAAATACATATGCACGTTTATCTACTTTACAACAGTTATATTATTATAAAGATTGTATTTTTTTATAAATATATGGTGAAATTCTTTTGCTGCGTCTTTTTATATATGCAATTTCAATTAATTTAATACAATTTAAAAGAAGAGAGAAGAGAAAAAACTATCCCAAAAACCAATTTCGGCTTTTAATGACAATTAAACATAATTAAAGTCAATATTTTCCTATGTGTCACAAGAAAAGAAAAAATATGCTGCTATATAAAAAATTAAAAAGAGCAATAATTGCATATTCTCTTATGTGCGATTCAATCTTCTGCATTTAATACCAGAAATGTTTTCTTTTAAATATCATGAACTAAAATAAAAATTTTACTTTCTCTTCGAGCTAATTTAAATTTTATACTGAAGTATTATCAAAGACAAGCTATTTTCTACCAAATTTTAAAATGGAAGTGAAAAGATGAGGGAATACGATAAAAACATGAAATTAGTTATGCATGTGTGAAAAAAGCCTCCGAACAAGACCAATAGACAAAGCCAATAAAAGAGATATTTAAGAATGTGCTAGATACGAGTTTTGTGTCAATTCAATCTAATTCTAGTAAGAGTACAGCTTATACACACATGGAAAATAATGTTAATAAAAACATACTTCCAAATAGTAAGAGTTTCTCTATTATATGAATACTTGAAATACGAATATATTTATGAGACATATGAGTTTAAACCCTCTAAAACGACATCTTTAACAAAAAGAAGATCATGTTCAACATGGTCAATCAGGTAATAAAAGACAGTGAAAACAGTCTAAGACGACAAAACTTAAATAATATAAGTTTAATTCTTAAGTAGTCAATCGTTAATAATTCTGATGGATTTGATGAATATAAGACTTCGAAAAAAAATACATTCTCTCTAAACTTATACTCCTTGACGAGTTACTAAATTCGAACAAGAACGAATTAAAAAATATAAAAGGAACATCCATCACAAACAACATGAAGATTTTCAATGGTGATAAACTAAATAAAAGGCAAAATATCACACAAAAGTTCTCCAAATCGCATATAAATCAATCAAAACTTCACAAACATAGGCGAGAGCCAATTTAAAACAAAGAAAGTACTAGAATAAAAAGGGAAATCCACGATCAAGATAGAACACAGACATATAAAAGTTATAAAACTGTAACTAAGGTGTGTTCAAAAACATTTTCTTTTAATTACATAATTTATAAAAAGGGAGGAAATAGAATTAGTGAGAAATAATTGTGAGCTTAACTTAGGCTGTGGAATAGACTAGTCTTCGAAACCTATTATTAATCTAAAAACTGTTTTTTTGAGGAAATAATTTAAATTTATTTTCATTTCCGTCGTGTTCTGGATAATATAAATTTAAATACTTCAGATTTTTCTTATGAATATTATTGAATTCTTACAGCATTATCCAGAGTTACGGTAAAACTAATACACATGAAAATAGAAATCATGAATCCCATCACTTCACGAAATTGTATAGGCATTTGCTACTAAAAGCCAGAAATGTATATATAACCTGGCAAATTTTTTGTGTAATAATTGCAAAGAAAATAATTCGTCACTGAGAAAAGGTAAAGCTATCGATTATTTTATTGAAGCTGCAAGATAAATAATCGTCATGTTTATCAAAATAATATTAACGAAAAAATAAAAATTATACTTATAGACCAAAATGCTTTTCATAAAATTATTATCTATAGAAAATCCTAAGGTGAATATAATAAAAAATCTAATTTTCAAAAATATTATAATTCCTAAATTTGAAGGATGAATTGTTGCTCATATTATGTAAAGAATTTTAAGAAAAATCCAGATAAAAATAAATACCGAAAAAAAACATAAGAGTAGGTAACACTAAATCTGACCTACAAGTGCTGCCAATAATAATAGAGGCGCGAAAAAATATTTAAATCGAACAGACTCCTGGATACCGATCTTTATGCCATAAATTTTTTTTAAAAAAATCCCGTGTATTGTAACTGACGAAGATGAACAAGAAAGCTATAAAATCAGAGGAGGAAACTAAAGTCTTAAAAAAAGTCTTTCTATAATAGAAAAAAAAAGGAAGTCACATATAGATGAAGATCCATAAATAAACAATTTAATGGATGAAAACGAAATCATTTTAGAATAAACTACTGCTATCAGCTAAATAAAACTAACACGAAGAAACGGAAATTGCGGCTGATAGAGTGTGTCAGCGCAAAGACTCACAAAAAACCAGATGATGGAGACCATCAAAACTTGAAAAATGGCTCTTAAGTAAACATAAAAAACAATCCAGAAAGTGTGAATAATTGCTCCGTTAACAAAACATACACGCCGGAGAGGAAGTTTCTACTAGCCGTAGTAGACACAAATAGAAAGATCGACTTATTCAACAAATTATAAAAAATTAGTGGACTTGGTCGATTTATCAGAAATAGATATCTCGATCATCTTTTGACTTTTAAGTGGGTGCTTTATAGTGGTAATTTGAGAAGCTCCGCTGAGAAAATACGCAGATGAACCAAATATACAGATGCTTGCCTCTGAAAAATAATAAACTGTCCGTATACAACGAACAGATATTTATTATGGTGATCAATCAAATCAAGAAACCGAAAATCGAATAAAGAGACAAGGAACAGTATGATGGAAAGATATCCGAGCTTTAGAAGAGAAATTCACTTGGTATAATGATAAAACCGAAGACATTATGAATAATCTTACTTCAGACTTAAATAAAAGAATTTCCGAAAGAAAGAGTAAGCCTAAATATGGCAGAAGTTTTCTCTAAAAAATTAAATAGTAGCCAAAAAATATAATAAAATATTAAATAAGAAAAAAACACAAGTAATTACAAATCTAGAAAGTATTCTTAAAAAAAATTTATAAAACACAATCATTAATGTAGAAAACTTTAAAAATAGGACCCATAATAATCATATAAGAAAAATAAACACTATTTATTTAACTAATAGTAAAATTAATAGTTTTTAAAAAGCTGACCTCAATATAATGAAAGATTCCAATTATTTTCATCTAACTAAACCAATTATTTTAACGAATATAAAGCACAAGCCAACCACTTCATCTGCAACTCAAATACAATTAACAAACCAGGAAAAATATACCCGGTACTATTAAAAGAAATAAAAAAATAATGATTTCATAATAAAATGAATAATAAAAGTGATTTCACGCAAAAAACAGAGTCTGAAATGAAACATAATTTAATTCTAGAAGGGCATAATTTCTAACCACTAGAAAAAATTAAAATTTTGACTTTAAATATCGATGGTATAAAGTCTAAAATTTTAGATCTGAACCTATTGCTAGAAGAAAAAAATCCAGAGACTATATTTCTGCAAGAAACGAAAAGGGGATGAGGGATATAAAACTGAATATACTTCGTTGAGCCATACTTGAAGTTTACATTGATAACAATCAAAATAGGCTACTGCTAGGGTGTAGAGAAGGCTATTCGTTACGAACCTCTATCATCTGTTAACTACATGGAATAATAGCTGCAGTAATAAGAGAACCATCGGTAGAAGAGATTATAGTAAGTATATAGATTCTAAAATAGAATGATTCGAAAGTCAACGGAAATGGAAATCAATACAACCCTATTACAATGTGGGAATAAAAAAAAAGTATTACTTGATGATTAGAGTGCAATACAGAAATTAAGAAAAATATCACAAAACTGAAGCCACTAATAGTCCTAAAAATGCTACATAAATTTCCAAATTTGCAAAATCACAAAAATAGAAATTGTCTTTGCAGTGAGAAACACTGTAGATTTAGAAAAGATCACACGATGCATAGGAAATGGAGACTCTCAGACCACTTTCTAATTATAATAACTATCGACGTAATTTCATAAGAAACAAACCTATGATGGCAACAGTTACTGATATAAAGAAAATCTTGGATTAAAGAACAAAATAAAAATTATTAATATCCAATTGATTTTTAGTGGAAATACAATATGAAAAAGTAATCGAAACAAAACTTCCATAGGAAAAAAACTTACTACTGCAAGAGTAAGCAAAGAAGCAATCTAATAAAAATAGACAACAGAATGATTTGTCATAACATCTATAGCCACTCTTGAAGAATTAGAGGCGGCAAGAAGAAAATTCAGACAAGTGATAAACATGCCAAAAAGAATAGCATAACTTCTCTTTATCAAAAAATAGTATGCAATATTAAAGGACCAAAAGTGTGCGAAAACATATTCCACACTTCAAAATAGAAAAAAATGGATTGAGCTAAATATCAACCCATCACGAAGGTAGTAGACGAAAACCTACTATAATCCGTATGAATATAGTGAAACTACTATGGTATCCTATGTAAAAACATAAGTAAAACGACTTAGGAAAAAATACAAGTAATCTAAATAGTCCATTAAAAAAAACACATACATAAATATCAAATGGAATAAAATACGGCAAGTTTAATTTTAAATGAGAAATTAAAGGTCTTTTCAACCTAATTGAATACATTGAAAGATAAATATGCCAGTCTCTTATAAGTAAAGCGAACTAGAAACTTAGCAAAAGTAAAAGTAGTACTGCTAAACGTTCTTTTCTTCGAAGACTCACCAAAAACATGGAATATTTATTCATTCTTATGCAACAAAACGGATCGAATTTGAATCCAATAACCATAGATGAATAAATTAATATATATGCTTAATATGATTTACAAAAATTCTAGCGTTATGGCTGCAATTAGTCTGTCAATGTTTAAGCCTAGTCCGGCGGATACGAACTGGCTTCATTACAGGTAAAGAATGTGTAAGCCAGTAGCATGCACAAAAAGAAGGATAAGCGGCAATAATACCTAGCTATACTTTCTATATAACAAGAAAGCATATGATATGATACCAAACTAACGACTTTTGACCAGCCGAAGCAAACTGGTCTCGGACCGAAGTTCGTAGAATCCATAGACAGAATGTATTATAACACAAAAATAACGGTTACGATTGAAAATAAAATCTGCTCTAGCTCAAATACGAGAGACGTGTTAGGCAAGGGTGCCTCGCATCCTCACCTATCTTCAACATATACTACGATAGTATATTAGAAGAACGGGGAAAAATACCAGTGGAAAGAATTAAAGGCGGTCTAATATTCGCTTTTGACACGGTAATAGTTTCCCTGACAAGAGACGAACTAATCCAAAAACAGGACAGATAAAATCCAGTCCTGATAAAGCCATATGCGAATAAATCTATGCAAATGTGAAATAATAAAAATTTATTCTAACGAAGATTGGCTAATGATAGAACCAAATAAATATGGTTGAAACCATTTTTTAAAAAAATAAATATGTGTATTTAGGCATAAGATCAACAAAAAATTCGACTTGTAAGAGATGAGGAAGATTTAGAGTTAAAAAGACGGGGAAATCCGAAAAGTATATAAAGTACTCTATTTAACAAAGAATACCGTTGACGTATAAAAGCATGTTTATAAAAATTGTTTGATACCACGACAGCATTTGGTACGGAAATTTATGGAAGGAGTTTGTAAAGAACACGAACAATGAAACGAGTACTTGACAATGTGCTCAAGTGTATCATAAGAAAATCATAATTTGGTCGACTACGAATCTATATAGATATTAATATCATCCCTCCGTATGATACAAATGCTGTTGCAATAACAAGATGTTTTCTAATATGGAAAACCACAAAAAGAATTGTAGTTACATTGATTGGTTCAGCCAACGATTACAAGTCCAGGAAATCAACCTGGGCAAAAGAGACAAAAATATCTGGCAAATTAGGAAAAAAATATGTTAAAGAAGAAAGGATGTGGGTGCTTTTCGAAAGATACATCTATGGCGTGAGAAATGCTGACGTGTCAATATTGCAAGTGGTAAAAAAACCACGAAAAAGCGAAATTGAATTCTAAATAGATTCGATAGCTGTAAATTCGCTATTTAAGCCAAGGACAAAAAAGTTCAAGTTTGCGAACTAGTAATAACACAAGCGCTGCCACCAGAATTCTAAAATAAATGTTTTTGTTTTTACAAGTCATAAAAAAGGAAAGTTGGCACATTTTGTATCAGTGCAAATGAAGATGCTCAAAAAAAGCATTTAATAATAAAGTTATTTTTTTAATAGAATTGCTCAGAAGGGTTTTGAATTGCATTTATTATAATACTTTTGTGAATGTGTCGGTGGCTTCCCACAAGAAGCTTCCAAGAATGCGACTTAATATAATCAATTATTTTTCATAAACAATGCCCCATCAAAATGCATTTATTGTGAGACGACGATTAAATACTCTCATTTAGCTACTGCTAGATATACCCTCGGTAATCTAAGCCGCACGGTATGATGGGTGGGATTTACACGAGTATATTGGTAAAATAGGCTGTGTAACATTTGGTTTTTTCTGCTTTCCACTAAAATTTAGCAAGTTTTTATGTTTAGGCGTTAGTTAAAAGTACTGTTGTTTTTTTATAAATAAAAAAGACCGACATATTCTTGCAAGCATAAATTTAACAGTAATGTTTAGATACATCATTTGAATACAATTTAAAAAAAATTTGTAATATCTTATATTAAATGTGCATTCAAAATAAAGCAATTAATTCATATAAAAAAAAATAATATGCAATGATAAGATCAGCAAATCAGATGGGCCAAATCAGCATATAAACATAATAGTCGACACTTAACTATTTAAAACTTGGATCGATAACCCGGGGCCTTTAGCCACAATTGGCTATTAGCTCTTTCATTTTTAATTGGTACATCTAAATTTTTTCATAGATAAATTTAACAGTCCCTATACTATGAATTCAATGAAAAATTTACAGTGATTGGGAACTTGCTTATTTCTTCGTTACAGCAAAAGATAAGATGGTCTGTTTGAGTTGTGGTAGGATTCTCACTTTTTGAATAAACATATGCAAATATACATTATGCTCTTACAGAGAACAGTAATACCTTAATTTAGTAGGAGAAGAACGTAAACAGAAGCTGTTTGAATTAAAGGTAGACAAAAAAAGCAAACCAAGCTATTAGTAAACTGTGTTAAAAAATGATTAAAATGCTACAGAGGCGACTTACAGACTAGCTTGTCTATTAGGAAGCAAGGCAAATCGTATAGCAACTTAAGCTAATCAGGGAATACCAATGGAAACTGTATAAATGCATACATCCTGATACTGTTAAGAAATATAGTTATCTTTCACTATCAAGAGGTACTATCACCAAAAGACATCATGAATTGTCAGTTAATCTTATAAACAATTTTTTATGATTTTACAAAATGTCGACACACATTTTTTCATTACTGTCGATTAATCGACAGATAAAACAGATTATGCACAGGTTCTCTATTTTATTGCATGATTACTATAGACCTTTGCTTTTATGTGATGTATTGGTCTTGGGAACATTAGATTGTAGAACACGAGGGATTGATTTATTTAGAGACTTCCCGGAAAAATGTAGATTATCTGATGTTTATTTAAATAATATAGTGGTTATATGTAAAGCATACCAAACGAGAAGGATATACTGCCCTGTTAAAAAGAGAATACCCGTCTTATTAATCTAATTGATTTCCGCTGAATTTTACATCAACAACATCTTCGTGTTAATACACTTAATTAAAAGAAACTATTGAAGACGTATTTAAAATCGTAAATTATACCTGAAAAGGTGCTACTAGACAACTTCAGTTTAGAAATTTACTGATTTCGGATGCAGAATCTACCTTTATGGTTTCCCCTAAGATTTCCAAGTTCGTTGGCTTCCGATAAGGGTATGTTAACGGAAGTCTTTGAGCTTTCAGAACATATAAAATATTTTTTTGGTAAAATAGATCACCCAGCGATTGGAAGATAGAACATTATGGCGCAAGTTTTACTTTTATATCTGATATTACACATAAACAGAATTTTGCACAAATTGTCGCTACAAGGAAAGAATACAAACATGATTTTCATGTGGAAAAATATATAGGTTTTTGGGAAAAGTTGTGATTTTTTAGAGATCTTTTTTGTGTGAGAAAGATTTAAGAAATACATTTTTCACAATTGCATAAGATCGTTATACTTCAGATATTACGGAAATAGTTGAGATGGAAACATATGCAGAAGTTTTAGAATCCCTGAACATTGAATATGATGCAAGATTTAGTATTTTGAATAAAATTTAATTAATATGCAAATGTGTTGAACCCCATCATGTGAACATAATACATGCTCCTAGTAAGCTTCAAATGGAGCTATTATAATTAGCAGAGTATGATATTACTTTATCACTCTTTAAAATAAGACAGATCCATTATTAATATGGAAAAATGCAATGATGTATTTAAAATTACAACAGAATACACTTAGTATGTTGTCATGCTTTATAAGTATTTGTTGGTGTGAGTCTACCTTTTCCCACCTTACCTATTTAAGAATCACTTAAGAATATAATTGACATGTATCCTTTAGATGATCTATTAAGATTTCAATTTGTAGAATTTGAGCCAGTATATGAACTAATGGTGAAAGAAAAGGAATACCAAAAATCACATTAAATTTAACACTCCTAGAAAATCTTTTTATTTTTTATGTGTTAAAACTAATTTATATATATTTTTAAATTAAGAAGTCTATAAGTTTCGTGGTCTCATGACCATATCCATAACAAGAAAATTGCCACACGGGTTAAAAAGATTACCTACCCCAGATTTAAACTCTAAATACTAATATAAAAACAAATTAGAAATAATTCATGGCATTAACAATATAATTCTATAATTTTATATACGATCATAAAAACCATACATAGGAATTCAATAATTATCATAAAAAGGTATAGATAATATAGTTGTGCAAGAAGAATTTGAAAGTGACTCACATAATTAAATTGATTGTAAAATGATATGACCATTTAATGATAAAAAAATTATTTTTACATGTAAATTATTGTAACGAAGATAGTTTTGATATAATAGAGCATATTTAAACTTCTGTAATTCTTACAAAATACCATCAATATTTATACCAATAACAATTCTTCTCTATTACTTATTATAGAATTTTAATCCATACTTATATGATTTATTTGTTTTAAAGACATTGCAGGTTTGCTTCTTCCCAAAAAATTATAAAAAGATACACTAAATGTGGAGCTTTTAATCAAAATAAAATATCCTAGTATAAAAGCGACATGATTCTTTTATATAAAATCTAAATATGATCAAATTATGTTTTTTTTTCTATTTTATTTCAGGAATATGTAAATTGTATGTCAATATTTTTGCTAGTAATATTGCTTAAATCTCGGTATTGGTAAGTCGGTTGTTTGTAAATGGTATTGGTTATTTTACTAATTGGTATTTAATCTCTAATTACTTTTTATAGAATTTCTTCGTAATTTTGGTCATTTAAAAGTTGTACTTTTCAATAACGAAATCTCATAAATATTTATCCTACAAATTTTAGCACTGAAAATAGGTTAGGCCTTTAAACAAATGTATATGTCCTGTATTTACGCCAATTGTTTGAAAAAATGATTAATATATAAGTGAAAATTCAAGGCATCTTAATCGCAACCTATATATTTTTTTAAAGTTTCGATCATAATTTTTAAGTTCTAGAGGCATTAAAAATAGCACTTATAACTTTTTTGGTATAGATATAATGTAAATCAGCTTGAATTACTATATTGCAATTATTAGCTTGCCAAATTTTTTAGTATATATCCTAGAATAAAAGTAAGTTTTATAGTATTGAAAATACAGTGATAAATTTTTGTTCTTAATAATCATATACGATAGGTGGTGAATTTTTCACTTAAAAAATCCCTTACAAAACCAATATATTTTGATGATAATTATTTATTGAAATGAATGATTAAAAGAATAACTTGAAATAAACTATTCATTTTTATATTAAATAATTGTTATAATGATTTTGAAACTTTTTAAATATATTTTACGCGATTGTTCGCACGTCCTCTATTTTTTACGCAAAGAACATAAATCCAATGTAGCGTAAGAAACTCGCATCATCTATTTTTATCAAATATAAAATTAGGTGCATTTATAGACTTCGGATTAAAATATAGATTTATAGGTTCATCATAAAATTAAACTTAATAAAAATTAACCACCTAAATTTAATTCAAAAAATTTATTTATGAAAAAGTCATTAGGAACAATCAGACTTGCTTTTTTAAATTATATAATCATACTCATCAAGGCTTAAATTGATTATATCTTTTCCCTGCACACAACAGAACATACATCGGAACTTCCTATACAAGTTCCTTCGAGTAAATTGATTATATCTTTTGTTTCGAGATACATGAAATGTTCGGGTGATTTTCTGTTTGATGTCTGTATACTATTGTATAAATCACGTTAATCTTTCCACAATCAGAATAAATGATGCACTCAATATTAACATTTACTACAATTTATCCGTCAATTTTGTTTCTGGTAGTAAACAACAACAACTAATCACATATTTCTTCTACAAAGCCTAACTTCATAAAAAAATTCATACACAATTATTTGAAAATCTTCCACATATTTTCTCTCACTGGATGTACTTACGTCTATTTCAACAATTCATATCGCTCATGATATCTTAGCAAAAAATCTGTTAGAATTCCAACATAAGCCTGAATGTACTCTTTCTATTTACCTCGCATCCATATGATATTAATATATATATTTGCATGAATTTAAATAGCAGAGAAAAAATTTTTTAATGAAACCTTGGCTTTAAAATATTATATTTGATCATACCGAATATTAAATGCCGAAAAATGTTAAGAACACATACTTCTGAGTTCTTTATCATTCAATATACTTTTTAAGCAACATTTTTTGCAATTTTACTCTATTTTCTATAAATAAAATAATACTAAATGGTTTAAGTTCACTTGCCTTTAATTTTTTTAAAGTATGTTTCTAAAGAAATTCATTCATTTTTGCAATAATCGCAAAAAAAACTGCGACACCACATAGTAAAAAATATATATTGATACACAAGATATTTCGTGTAATATACAAACGATATAAAACAATTCTTTTAAATTTTTAATATATTATCCAAGAAATTTTAGTCTAGATATTACTTGCTTATGTATTGAAATTTAATATTTATATCCAAAACAATGTCATGTTTTCGACATATTTTTCGAATAAAATTTTGCTGGCTATGCATGATTAAGTCAATTCTTTTTAGTAGAAGAGCTGTATTAGCTTATAAGAAGATAACAATTTCTGTAGGCTTTCCGTGAACCGGAGTGTACAAAATGTTTCTGTATATTTGTGATAACCTTTTCGTAAGTTTTTTTGTGTTTAAATATTGGATCATGAAGCTTAATGTCTAAGACCTCTTTTAATACTAAATTGCCTAGACATTTTCCTATTTTGTTGTGTTAAATATTTTTTTATATTTTGTTCACCCGCAAATGTCTTGATTAATAAAGTTCATTAACTGTGTAATTTTTTTCTGTGAATTCAATTTTACTTCTAGTATAACGTATTTATATAATATACACATATTTTGATTCTGTTTTTTTCGTACTATACATTAAAACATAGCTCTTACACTCCAATGCACGGCAATCCTAAAGTACAAATTATATAAATTGTAGTTTTTATTTTATAGCTATTCATAATATCTAGAAAATATTTTCCATAACTAAGTAAATAAATTCTAATTTTATTGTATAAAACAAAATTTCCTTTGATTTATTACATTTCATTTGTTACATTAAGAATCATCTTGTAAAATTGTTTAATTTTCAAAACTAAAATGAAAAAAAAACGAACGAAATATTTCATATTTGTAAAAAATAGGTATATGACCGTTGAATAAGCTTTCTATATTTTCAGAATTTAGAATCTTCCACATAAAGTGCTTCTTGTAATGTTTTTCAGAAAACATTATTAAAAAGAGGAAGTTATATAAGATGGCTTAAGTTAGATGTGTCACAATAAAAACTACAGTCGCTACAGAAACGTTTATAGAATTTTTGCCATTCCATCTTATTTATAGTATTCGTGCTTTTATTGTCTGGTTTCTTGACCATTATGATTCACAGTTCAGAAAAGAGAACTTAAATACATGATCTCTGATATTGAATTGACATGAAACCTACCCTAGTAAACACAAAAAACAATTGGAAACGGTAAAAGATTTTTGTGTTTTTGATACATTTTATTGAGCGGAACTAAAATTTCTATATAATTGATAAAAGTTGATTTGTGCAAAAGCTTAAAAATCACAGCTGAAAAGCACTTCCTGTAAATGTGTATGCGTTTTGAATTTTAGATGCCTTCAGAATTCCTGAAAGATTGTATATTGTCATTCTGAGGAATGGTGTGCTATTTTGGTACACGAATTCGTAATAAGAGTCTGCAGTTCAGATACAATTATTTCATCAAAGGCTTGGGCTGCATACACCAATATCGAGAAAGAACTTGACTAGTAGCCCAAGACCGCCACTCGCAATCACAATTTTGTTGATCCTATAACAGAAAAGAGGCTCAGAAATTTGAATCCTTTTGGTAAAAATAACTTGTGACACTAACCATGTAATGAGTATCTAAGAAGTAATCTTTGGTTTTGATTTTAGAGTTAATGTTTAATAAAGCGTTTGTAGGATAAGTTTGACTTAGAATGCCGTCATTTTTAGGAAAAATGAAAAAACTAGCTTTGTGTTACTTCCTACAAGCATTATTTGGGGTAAACAGGAATACTTTAAAAATATTATTTGTTTGGCTGTGTAACAATTTTCTGTGACTTAACCAAACAGCTATTTCCCGAGCCCGAAACTGACCAGAACCACAATGATTTTTCACCATAAATTTTTGACCGCGACATACTTTGTTTTACGTATCTGCGTTTTCTAATATAAGCTCTTTTAATATTTTCGATTATTCCTTTGCAGCAATCCTTTTAATCGAGTCGTATTTTTCTAAATGTTTTATAAGATTATGTTTCAGAAGATGAATGGTAATGAGAGAAATTTATTTAATTATTAATTTGATCACATTAAACTTCTCAAATAACCACCAAATTTATATTGATTCTTCTAGAATTGGTTAATGTAGTTAATTAAATACATCATATCGAAAGACATTTTATTTCTTTTTTTACCATAGCGAAGTATACTTAACGTATTTTAGCGATTTCTCTTGTTAATATTGCTTATATAAAACGTAAAAATCATCCAATGAGCGTCTATTTAATCTTAGCGCCTAATTTTTCCGCAAAACGGGTTCTTCGTATAGGCTTTTTTTGAATTAGTAGACTAGAACGTTAAAAAATAAAAGACGTAGCAAAGATCCATGCATAAGCCTAGAATTAACCCATTCATATTTTTTTACAGAAAAGAATGTAGACATCGAATCTAAAAATTATAATAATATATTATATTGATTTACACATCACATGTTAAAAAATTAAAGTTTAATTTCTATAAGTTTGTTGATTGTTATTATATAAAGAATGGTGAAAAAATGACAACCATAAATGCGATAGTCTAGGTCTTTTTAGCCTGATATCAATAAGCAAAAACCTTTTTTGTTATATTCATTTACATTTTTCAATATAGCTAATCAAATAAATAATGATAAGAAATATATAAAAGGCGACCAGGAGGTAATAAAAAGATGAGTAAATTTTAAAGATGATGCAAATATTATAATTTAGGACGCGTAAATTGCAGATGTTATATATGGAAAAGTTGACCAGAGAGCAAATACCATTTTATATAGTATCACGGTGTATAGTTTTTCTGTCTATGGCACAATATTGAGGCGATGGAACGGAATATTTGAAAAAACCTTCTTTGGGGAAGTATAGACAACTGAATGAAATTTTTAAGCTTCATGATATAATTGCGGAGGGTAAACGAAATAATTTCCAGAATTTTCCAAAATAAGCGTATTTTTTCAATCAGTAATAAATTCTATAGATATTATTAAGTGATATTATGAGAATTTTAAAAACGAGGCAGTAACCTGTATTTTTATAAGCCGTCGAATGAAAATTGATTAAAAAATATTATATCAATTATAAAATAGCTTGTTTTATTGCATGAAAATACAATGTTTTATGTGGGTTTTTTGCGCTTTTATTTTTTTTAAATTAACCGCTGTAAATTCTAAAAGATATGAAAAAAATTCAAATCTAGTATCCAAAACTATCACCAATATAATTACTTTTGCAATATTGATGTTTTATAACAGTTAAAGGTGTCTTTATTAAGTAAAATAATCACTATAAAAAAGAAACATGGTAGTATGTGGATTAATTAAACATATCTTATATTGAATCAATTAAATTACAATAAAAAATATGTAACATATATTATCGCATGGTTATTGGCGTATTTTAAGTAAAACTCATGGTGTAAGTGCAGATTCTACCCACTAGTTGGCATCTTCAAAAAGCAAATACATATATTTATTTTATAATACGTCTATTACGCACAAGAGAAACATTAATTGCTAGTCAACTTTTGTGCGACAAATTTTTTTAATTCCCCTCATAAAAATATACTTAAATACAAAATGAAAAGATTAACGCATAGAATTAAATATATTTACGATTTTTAGCTGCGATGTGAAAATTTGATATATACTACAATCTTTAGTTAATATTATTTTCGAGGTTTAAATGTAAATATTTGTTGATCCAAAAAAAAAAACAAAAGATTTCTGTATCATAAATTTTATCATTGGATAAAGTTTTGATTTTAATTTTATATTTTCTCAAACAGACAGTGTCTTGCATCCCGTGAGCAAACTATATTTTTACTATTATCTCTGCTAATATACTAACCAATACCTCTTCAGTCTCAAGAATTATGAGTTCAAAGTTCTTAGCAATCGTAGTATTTGAATATATGGTTCACCGAGTTATTAAATATCACAAGTTCTGTAAATTTTCATATTAAATTTTGATACCACCTGATCATATTTTTTGTATATCAAATATTGGTTGCTTAACATTTATAGATCGAAGACAATACATTTGCAATCAGATCAGATTTTCTTAATTTTACATTAAATTTATGTATAGATGCTTTTGAAGCATATTTTCATCAATTTCGTACAATATTTTTTCTTTTCATGAATACGTATTTATTGATGATGATTTTAAGCATAATTTTGTTTTTATTCTCGTATAAAATAAGTGTTGAACAAATTTTTTTTCATAATTTCATGCACTGAATATCAACAGATTTTCTTCTTTTTTTTTGAAATTCTATGTTCAT
This sequence comes from Rhyacophila brunnea, assembly GCF_057557595.1. Taxonomy (NCBI): domain Eukaryota; kingdom Metazoa; phylum Arthropoda; class Insecta; order Trichoptera; family Rhyacophilidae; genus Rhyacophila; species Rhyacophila brunnea. Next base: position 137,939 of record NW_028232849.1, on the reverse strand, counting down.
CATATCATAAAATGAATAATTATAAAATTTTTATTATTTCTTCTTGTTTAATCATTCTCTAACATTTTTTTAAATCTATTTCTAAAAAAAACTGTTTTATAATATGTATTACAGGGTTGGTCTTTTAATATATCACTTAAAAATATACTAGTTCTGGCATAAAACAGAATCTAGAGTCTTTTGTAGCAACATTTTTTTTATATTGTAACCATTTTTAGGATCTATGATCTCAAACATAGAACTTTGGTTTATGTGGGTGAGTTTTTTTTATTCTACACAATAGTTTCTCAATTTATTTAGAATTAAGATTTTCCAATAAAATCATCTAAATTTGATCTTTATACTATAAATAATATCTAATTTTTGCCATATTGATTTTCGATATCCTTTTAAAGTTTAGAAATAGTTGCCTTTCTGCTAGATACTCGATTTTCAAATCTTAGAGATCTGTTTAATTGGGATAACGTATTTTCAAATTTGGGTTTATATTAGTTTCCATGCCTAGTTCGTCTTTTTTCATAAGATTTTATTTTTTTTCAAATTTGTCTGCTGGTTGTAGATGTGTGTTGTTTCCAACTATATATTTTTTTATGGCATCATCTAATTTGGATTAATATATCGTTTTAATTCTATTACTCATATGAAAATTTTTCAAGCTGCATAGCATATATATGCATTGATTTTATTTGTTATTTGCGTTCGATCTCTTTGTAGATAAGTTTTTTACACCATAAACAATTTTATTAAATATCTTATCCATGGTTTCGAATTTTATGTTTATTTTTAGTATTCGAGAATCCAAGGTATTATAATCTTTCCTTTATATTAAAAATATTTCCGATCAGCAGAAAATATACGTTTTTATATTAAGTTGTCTTTATTAGTTTTCAACCTGTATTTGTTTAAAAATAAACGCTTCTTGCGATATCAGTTCTAAGTTTTAAGGTTTTTATCAACTATTTTAAAGATGTTAATATAATGAAAATTGGTTGTTCAAAATAAACTTTTATTAGGTGAAAAATCTCGAGACACTATTTTGCAATTAGTTGGGTTTATAAAGTTGATACCGATTACAAAAACCTCTGAGGATAAATTAATATACAAAAGATTCTCATTTCTAATTTCTTTCCAGCGATTTCTTTAAGATCAATCAAGTGATATATAAATGAGTTTGTCAATTTTACCACATAATTACTCATTTGATCATGCATAAAAGTTGCTTAAAGACAACTTATCAAATATTTATGTTTAAGAATCCAAAGATTTTTACTTATTGAACGAAGTTGCAAATAGCATATTTTCACTTTAGCTATTTACTACTTCTTTCATATAGGCTTGTTCTTTGATTCTCTCTACTTTTCGTAATGTTCCCAGTTGATTTTCAGCTATAATATGTTAAGATATATTTAATTATTGTAATATGAAATTGACATTATAGGTTTTTATATAAATGTGTCATGTATGTTGATGAGCTTTATTATTTTCAGATGAAAATATCTGTTTTTCAGAATAAGATCTGTGAACCTGGTAAAAACCTTTAACATAAAACTGTTCTCCAAAAAAATTACTTCACGATTTGATTCAAACATGAATAAAATCAAATAAATTTGTTATTTGAATGTAAAAAAAATTAAATAACAACCAATTAATCATAAAGAATTTACAAATAATTACGTTTTTTTTTGTTTATAACACATGTCTAGTTGTTCTTTGTAGTTTAATCTTTGAGTCCTTCTAAAACTTAAAATCTATATCATATATACACATATATCACAAAAAATACTTAATTTATAATTCAATGCCCTTACTTCTAGTTTGTTTAGTTTCAGATACTGATCTGCTAATTATCTATTAGGTATTCTAAATTTATTTTTGTTAAGGCAAGCCGTTTTATTTGGTAAATTCTTTGCACTGCACATATTTTACAGATTTTAATGATTATTACTAATTGAATCATTATTTTTGGTGAAGTTTGCGATGTTGTAATCTTATTTTTTTGAAGAAAAAAGATTTTCTGTGTGATGAGGATGTTTTATCTGTAATATATGATGTTTACTCGGTATTTATGTTACTATTTACTTATATACCTATTATTTTTAATTTGACGACAATTTTTGGTTGTTATCATCGGTTTTATCGTCATTTCTTCGATGCAACTATGTTGTTTGTATAATTTTTGCTACCTTACCGCAGTTTCTGGATAGATGTTTTAGGGTATATATAATAACTTCATTATTTTCTCATAATTACTAAATTGTGCCTATGGTTAGCATCTTATACATTTTTCATAAAAACATTATGTTCTCTTTGCATCTTTTGTATCAAGATTTTCTAAAACAAATACATTTTTGAAACTCTTAACTTAAATTTTATACATGGTTCTACGGTTGTGAATTTAGAATCTTTGCTTTTTTTGCATCAATTTTTCCTCACATCTTTTCACAACAAAATTCTTAATGGGGCTGTTTAAATCGCTGTATACATATTGTTTCGTACAAGTTTTCTTCATGTTTTTGCGTGAAATAATGCCCCTTTCGATTTCTATTATTAGTTTTCTCAATAAAAAATGTATATAAAAATTTAATGTTTATGTTAGCTACATAAAACCATATATTATTATCAGATACTTGCAATCTAAACAATAGGAATCTTGATTTTGCGTGAATAAAACATTTAAACATAATAATTCAACCAAAGATGATCTAGGGTACTTATTTGCCTGAAATGGTAGTAATTTTGTATAGGAGGGCACACCAGTGTAATCAATTTTTATACATGTAATAAAAAATGCAAAATGAATTATATTAAACAAAAATACAATATATTAACATTGATACATTTGAAAGGAAAATTTATTTTATTACCTATAGCTGTAAAAATAAAAAAACCATGACTTTTCGAGAAAAAATTTAAAAAATTGCAAAAAATAGTTGGTTTTGTTTTTTTCTGCTAATTATTATATATAGAGCAAAATTTACATATGTACCGAATCATAAATTTTTTTTAGAGCATCGGATGTTCTAAATTAGTAAATATACATCAAAAATACCTATATTTAGAGTTTTTTTACAAAATATATTATGTATATCAAAATATGTACGGCCATCTTAAACTACAGGGGCTTGTGTTTAAAGAGTAATATATGTATGCGGCTCTGTGTAAAACATAAATTTAGTATGATCATTTAAAAAAAAAATTCATAAGTTCTTTTCGATTCGACGTGCATACATGTTTTTAAATCATCTCTAATGATGACATTATAATTTTTCTGTTAGCAATCGCACTAGTGTGATATATAATATTTCATGTGTAGTTATATTTATTTTACTATAGTATGATCTACTTTTTTTGCATAGAAATTGACATTTAAAAAAACCTTTTATATTTAATTTATGGTATGTGTTGATATTATTGTCTTTTTACTATTTTCTTGAGTTTTTTAATTTGCCCCATGTGTCTATTTTATTTATGCTTTCATCTAGTTTCTGTGTTCTTAAAACTTCATTTTAAAGATATTTTATTCTAGATCTATCAGTTTATGATTTTTGTCTTTGATAGATGGTTAAACATCTAATTGTATCAAGCATATATTTTTTCCGATATATATTTTTCTTTTTCATATTATTTACGAAAATGTGTTTAAAATAGAGTACACTGTAAATTAACTTCTGCCACCTACTTTAATTTATAATTGATTTTGTCTTAACACATGCTTTCATTTATAAAATTACAGAACAACTACAATGCGATCGATATTAAAATCTATCGTTTATCATTAAATTTTTTAAATGTTCTAAGAAAGGCAAATATAACTATATATAAATCGATGTTTATATTTCTCTTTCATTTCTTAAAACATAGAACGCATAAATTAGAATGTATATCTGTTTTTAGTTTTAAGGCACACAGGCATATTCTCTTAACTTTAAGCACTTTCTGCAGTTTATATATTATGCAGTGCGCAATTCAAAATTAAAATTTCTAAAAATTCACATATTTTTTCAGTTCGTATAATATTCCACGTAATAAACGACCCAAATATCTCCAACCATGTATTCTCTTTTGTATTTTCAATTTCCAAATTGAGACTTATCCACCTCTATACAAATATAATTTCCGGTAATTTCTATAAAACTATTTTGATAATTTCGAACTATTTTTTTAAATGAATAAAAAATACGCCATTTATCGTTTTAAAATCTAGCAATGAAATCTTATACACACATAGAATTTTTTTATGCGTGGGGTTTGTATTACTAAATGTGTAATGATCATGATTTTTTTAACTAATCTGCATTGACATTAAAAAAAATTTTTGTGCACTTAATGTTCTTCAGAAACTTATCTTGCTAAATACATGCTTTACAGCTCATAACATTGATTTTTATTGTTATTTCGCAAATTCCTTGTACCTATTATTTTGTTTCGTTTTATGCAAAAGATATAAATATAAAAAATCACAAGCCAAAATAAAAAGGCAAATATATAAAGATCTATTGATAGAACTTGGAATTTTTCCTATACGAAAATATTTCTGTCAATGGATTCGGCTATAGAATTTGCTAACAGATATCGGCACTAGGTCTAACTTATATTCTTAAAATGAATATTTTCGGTCTTGTGCCATATAATAGCACATTTAATGGTGTTGTTTGTACCTTTTATATACACATCTGGCGACTTTCTACGATACTTTAAACCTAAATACCCATTAAATAACTCTATTATTATTTTATTATTTGGTGTTAGTATTTTTCTTTAAAATAGTTAGATACTTTTTCTCTTAAATTTCGTTATGCATCTTTTTTTTGAGCTAGTTACAAAACTTAATAGAAGTTTTATGACATACTGATATGATTATTGCTAGTGAATAGATCACAGTATTATTCACTTTAGTCTTATGTTCTGTTTTTAATACAACCTTTCCTTTACTCCGACTAAACCACCCCTCTTGCATTATCCTCGTAAAAAAATATTTCCAAAGGGAACATAATTCTTAAACTAACATGCATAGATGACTTGTGTTGCTTTTTTGACTAAGAAGGCAAAGTATGTACACAGAACTTTTAACGGTTTTAATTAAGCTTAACTACCTTGATCATTCGTGTTTGGTAAGATTGTGTGCATGTACTGTATTCCTAGTGTTTGAAAATTTTGTTTGACCTTTATTAAATAATTGATTTCCTTAACATCTTTTATTTTTATGCGTTTTTGTCAATTTTAAGTTCTCTTTATCTTTTTATACCAATTTTTAAGTGATATCAAAAACCAATTAAATTAGACTATATAAATTTTTAGCAAAATGTATTTTAAGTTTTACTGTGTCCTATTACTTATATTCCTTTGCATTTTAGCTGTTTTATCGAAGTATCTCGCACAACGTTCTCCCGAGTAAGGGTTTTACTTGGCGTTTCGCTAAAAATTCGTGTCCACAGGGCTACATATCTATCCGCAGTTATAGACAAGATTCACATAAATACGATAGTTTAATTAAATTTCATAAAAAACCAAATTATCAGCTGGTGTTCATAAGCCTTCTAGCCCGGCAACTCAATGCATTCTCAGTATTTCCTAACTTACATAACGCATCATATGTGAATGTATTTACATATAGATAACCAATGTCTTACAAGGTCGAAAAAAATACTATATATATTATTACAAATGTTAGGGAAACTATTCTGCCTTATAGTCACAAAGTCTTGTTCTTTCTTGTCTCGCAAAACAATTCAAATCACTGATATGTAACATAATGCGCTTCTATAATTGAGCTTTAGATGTATATATCCAGTAAGTGAATACTAAATTAATCTGATCTTCGTCCTACCATAGCATTTTTTTGTTACCTTTTTTTTAAGTATATGCACGTTTTGATTTTTCATAACATCTTTAAGTTGCCCTCTAGTAATTCAGTAAATGATCACACATTTCTCATTATTTCTTGGTAAAATTTACGCATACGATAACAAGTTAAAACACTATTTCTTATATTTTCTTTATAGCAAACACATACCAATACAGTCAAAAAAAAAATCGTTACGCTAAAATATTAAGTATGCATAAAAATTTTCGTATCTTTGATACCATGTTTAGTTTCTTGAGCTCTACAAATATTTAGAACTTAAATTTTATTATATATTTACATTTTATATGCAGATTTTCTATTTACTGTTTCCTATTATCCCGGTTTGCGTCTCAATTATCTTTATAAGCTTGTCACATATATTATGGCGTTTCCGGCACATTTGCATCGAATTTGTCGCAATTTAGTCAACAATCGATCCTTAAATCTATGTGTTTTATGGTATCTAAAATTACCTTTATTTAAAAAAAATAAAGTTATAATAGCTATCATTCCTGCCATTTCATCTTGCTTTGGCTCTTTTTATCTAAAATGCTATTTTCTTGATCTTACTGTGCATTTTTAATATATATGTGGCTTCTTCTATAATATGAGCTAAATTTCTACTCAAGCCCGCTTATCTACTCTATTTAATACAATTAGATCCTAAAAGGAATTGTTGATAAATGAATACTTTTTAAGTGTATTACTGTCTATTACAAGGGGATCTCTTTTTTATCTACCAGTTGAAAGTCAAAGGTAAAATCTAATTTAAACTTATATTCCACGCCTTCTGAAGAATAAAAAAAATACAAAAAGAAAAACCATGTAATAAAATCGTTTACTCCATTTTAGACCAATAATGGTTTATTTTTTACACAGAGCAGCCACCAAAAAATTTATAAATTTTTTAAGCTATTAGTTACTATACTTTATTTCATTTCATATGTATTTTTATAATTCACGTATCACTATTCATTGTCATCTGATCATAAAACTTGAGACATGATGTACATTGTTGCCCCAATTAGAATGGCTTGAAGTCATTATAAATTGTGTTAGCAGTATTTATTATGCATATATATATAATATCAGAATTTAAGACTAGCAGGGATTTTCAAAAAAAAATTTAATTCGAATTTTTCTTTTTATTAAAAAAATATCACAAAACCTCCAAAAGTTAATTTTGGACATTACACAGCTTATATATCGCCAAGATAGTACTAATCGGTTCATTTTTACCTTAACAAACTATATTATTTTGGATTTGCTTGATTTTATACCATTATTTCCCCACTACCTTATTGATACGAAGTTCTGCATTGTGGTCTTTGTGATTTTTTATAAGAATCACTATCTTTAGCTCTTATAAGCAAAAAAAAATCTTTAAATATGCTTTTTATTAATCGGTTGGGTTACTAAATCTTTTTTCAATGTTTTTCTAACAAAAATTTACAGTGTAGCGTTATTCTTAGCTGCAATACAAGCATGAAGGTATTACGGCAAATATTTAAATAGAAACGATACATATAGGCATTTGAATCTGTTGCACATGGTTTATTTCCCTTATCAAGTTTTGACTTATAATTTTTACAATTACACCTAGCCTATCCGTTTTAATATTTCCCGGTGAAATTTTCTGCGAGCTCTACATCATTTAAGGCAATTATTTAAGAAAAACTAGCACTTTCAACAGAAATTGAACCTTTGTTTCTATAAAGTAGCAATAAAAATTGTTAATAGTTTTTTTCTATATGATATATATTTACAAAAAAAAACCATTGAAAAATTTTAATACTTAATCTATTATTTCTACATTTATTTAGCTATATAACTACATTCAAGTCAAATAAGTTTAGAGTTTCTTTTTTCCATATAAACGAAAAAAAAACATTTGGAAACCGTAAAATTTTAATCTGTAAAATGAAGCAAGAAACGAAGTTGTAAAGGATTCGGCAACTACACAAATAAAAAATTTCGCAATGTTTACAAAGTGGTTGACTTTCTAAATAATATAGCAAAATTTTTATTATACAATGTAGAAGGTCTCATTGTAGAAAAACTGAGAGTCTACTAAAAGAAAGTATATTTAATTACATAACCATATTCTCACTTAAAATTCTAAACATAATTGAAGTATGGCACAAAAACAAATATCACATATTTTTTCTTGTTTTTTATGATACAGTCAACAGAGTGCTAGGAGATATAGTATTGATGGCAGAAAAATTTAATTTATCAAGTATAAATAAAAAAAGGATCAATACAATAGTTATAAAAAAAGAGACAAATTTTTATTAAGAAAATGTAATATAATGCATCAATTTGAAAGTATTTTTTTGGGATTTATCGAACGCAACATTAAAAGAAAAGTTGTATTTACTGAAGGTGAGGATTGAAAAGCATTAGCTTTGAATGAAAAATAAATTGAGTAGATGGATAGGGAGTATACATTCAACATAAATCTATGAGAAATACATTTAGTGATAAAAATTATAAATTTTAATCAAACAACATTCGATTCTGGAATTTTGTAAATCCACATGATAGCGCGCATATACATTCAATTAAAGGAATATGGTTAGCTTGCAAAAAGAAAATATCTGCTTTTCTTCTTATTTAACTACTATCGACATTTATCTAGTTCGATTTATGATACTAAGAAATACTATTAGTGATTCTGGAGTTGATTTATAGAAATAGATTTGTCATATATAAACCGACTTAGATGGGAGCTCTAGCTATTTCATACCCGTTAAAAAATATAAAATCTAACGAGTATATTATTTATAATATGTTTCGCAAGTTTGTATCGAAATTCTTTATATTTTTAATAGGTTCATTTTGCTATGATTTATTGAAAAAAGGAAGCACGTACGACTTAAACTTTGTTTTAGATTCTTAAGTAAAAAATTGTAAAAATTCTTAACCTGGATGGCATAGAAAAAAATATTTTTTTTCAATCCGAATATTCGTGATAAATAGGTGCCTTAAACATCTTTTAAGGCATTTACGGTTGAAATAAACTTCATGTTAAAAACTATGATTGTGTATTTTTTCAGACATTCGTCAATTATATTAAACTAGATTGTGTTCTTAATTACATTTGAATAGATATTCTATAGTAGTAAATTTGTTGGTGGTCAAGATTTTGATGCAAAAAAAAACTTATCATTAATGCGTCACAGACCTCTAAAATGCTGCAGTTTTTGATTTTAACTTGCCAAAAAATGTTTTTTTATTGCTTCAGTCTTTTATTTTCTGATTATAAGACTTTTATTTTAATCTAATTATAACCATGGATTTTATTTTCTTTTCAGAATGTAATGCTTTTTCTTGTATTATCTTTATCTCATACTATTCTAATCGTTTTTTATTATGATTGTTTATTAAATTTTTTCTGGATCTTTTTACAAACTCAATAATCATCTAAATTTACGCTTTAAAATTAGCCTATGAATTTATAGCGCAAATTATATGCTATATGTTGAAATAGGTTGATGAATTTTCTCAGCCGAATTGTAAAACATTAAATATATCTATTAAATTTCTTCCAAACGCTGTATTATTTTTGTTTTACTTCTTTATTTCTATTAAACATAATTCCTTGTATGAATCAAATAATAATAAAATTGATGGTCTTTGATAAATTATTTAGGGCCTTTAAATTGCTTACCAAGAAAAACAATTCAATTGTTGTCCCGCTTTAATTTTCTGTATTAAAACGGAAACAATATGTGTTTATTGTGTTTTCACAGAGAAAAACCTTTAAATTGAAATCATGAAATGTTCTCGAATTTTTAAATTTTCAATAATTTTTTACTTTTATTTGACATGACTTTTTTTCGTGTTTTCTGCATTTCATAACGCTTGCTTAGTATTTTAGATGCTCATCAATAAGTCTGATCATGCGAATCTATTAACTCTTTTTTTAATCTTAATGTTTACAATATTTTGAGCATATTTTCAAAAATAATTTTAATTAGTTCGTTACGTTTAAAACGCAATTGAATATATTTAAAATAATTTAACCTTTGTAGCTTTTTCGATTTTTCAATGTGAAGTTACATGATACAGAATTTCCTTTATTGGTTCGATCCTCTTAATATTTTTTTATTATCAACTTTAATTTGCTTTCATAAATTTTTCAATTAGATTTTTGGCGACATAAAATCAAATAGTGTTCACTAAATTTTTACTTTGATCATGACTTACGCGAAACAGCGAAATATGGTAGATAGTAATTTCTTTATTTCAAGTCTTTTATTGTTATGTGTTTAAATATTCTGCAAGGTAAAAAAGTCTTTACAAACGCCATTTTATTGAAATATATTTTGTCTGCTTTTATATTCCTTTAAGTTTGTTTTTATAGTTTATAAAGATTGTGTTAGAAGAATATTTTTTTTCTTTCGTCATAAATTATCGCAAATGCACCTTCATCAAATTTTTTACATCGAACATTTTTAAAACCAATAAATTCACAATAGTAAGTCCAGGTATGCGTCTTATTGTCAATTGCTGTGCAAAAATGATCTTCATTACTGTCAATTTTTATGATGATATTGCATGTTTAAGAGATAAAAAAACAAATTGTTGATAAATAATGAATTTGAATTATTTCAATATTAATCGGTAATAGTAGTTTTTCCACATATCTTTCTGATATTACAGGCATGGTCGCTCTTTTATCTAAAATACGTTTTATATTCATATCATAAAAAAAGAAAAGCTCCTAATCCATGATTTTTATAGATCTAGACATTCTTCAATATTGTTTATTAAATGTACTAAAGGTTATATAGAAACCGCAAAACAAATGTAGTTTTTCATGTTTAAACATTAAAAATTATAGAAGGTTTGTGTTTAGCATTTTTTTGACTTTATATTTAGCTGTATGTTTTTAATAAAGTTCATTCACTTTACTTTGATTATAATTTATCTATCTTCTTACCTTTTATATTATGATTATACTTGTAACTACTTTAATGTGTTTTTTCTCTTTCAAATTGGTAATTATTATATGATATTTTGTTATTATCTAATCTTTTCTGAATAGTTTTTTATTATTATAGAAACTATCTTAATCATTTTCACTCCGCATATTTTGCGAGTTACAAATCATTTTGCTCGACCACCTTATTTTACGGTGTTTTTCTGTGTATGAATTGTCTATGGCAGTTTCTTTTTCTATTTTTTGTCTGGGCTTTTTCATTTTATTATCTTTTTTTCACTATATTTGACAGATTTGGTTACCACTAGTTCTTGATCATGTAATCAGAAATCGGTTTAAGTAAATCTATTGATTGATTGAATTTAGAATTAAAGGTATTTTGTGTAACTTTCTTTTCTCATATTTCTTACTATTTTTGGGCATTTATTTTATCTGATAACTTTTTTAGTCTCTCAAATTTACCTACTATATTCCCATAATCGTTTTTTAATGCCCGGTATTTGTTTCCTTTTCATCTATTATAATATATACGTGTATCCATATTTTACATGTATTTGTTACATAATTTATTCGAAGTTTCTCCAATTTCTAATAATGCCCTTTTTTTCGTGATAAAAGACACCAGGCACGTTTATAAATATATGAATCGAAAAAAGGCAATTTTTCTAACATATATCCTGCATCAAACTATATCTAACCATACATTTGTTCTATAAATTCATTTGCATATTCTTTACTTATGTTGCTGAACAGATAAAATTATTTTTACCATATATATCGGTTAAACTAGTTTTCTTTTTGTGTCCATCGTTACTGATAATTTATATGCAAATTCATTGTGATTTATTTTTTTATATGTTTATCTTCGTTTAATATTTTACTATTATTACAGCCGTGATTTAGGCATTTGAGATTGCCTTTAATTTATCATCATCAGAATAAAATAAAAATTTCATTTTATCTTTTTATATTCGTAACAATTAATATCATTTCTTTTTGCTTCTTATCACATAATGTTTTCTTTCTTTTCGTTATGTGTATTATAAATCTTGACAAATTTTAATGTCTTCGTTTCCCAAAATTTCTTTGTTTTTAAGCCCCAAATCAAATCTTAAATCTAGATTTTTTATATAAGAAAATTACATATTTCGATTTGTTACAAGGTACTTCTGATAGTTTATAAATCCATTTCGCCTACATATTATCGATATAAGTTTATTTTATAATTAGCACAAATGTCACTTCATTCTATCTATCAAACATCTTCTTTCTATTTATTTTCTCTCCAGGCTTAACGCACCATCTTCTAGAGAATGCATTTAGCCATTGGTTATAATACTTGTTCGTTCCTTTTTTTCTTTGCATGTGAATAATCCATTAATTATTCGACATCAAGCTTAGCTTTACTTTTCGCGCCATCTATAAATTGAGACTGTTTTGGGGGCAATCAGCACTTCAAATATATATAATTCTGACAAAAATTTTTTTTTTATATTTTTCATAGTTTAAATTATAATTGTAAAATTTGATTTATAGAAATTCCCGAAAATTTTTAATTTCCATTTCGATGATAAAAAAACATATTGAATTTTATTATTTTAACTGATTTTTTTTAATCCTAACAAAATCTCTATAATATATTTGACTGTGCTAGTGTTCCAATGAATTCTGTTTTCCAAACAAATTTAAGAATACTGTTTACTACTGGGGTTCGTGATCTCCTTAGTTTCTATGAAATAAACCTTTTAAGATGCTTTGGATGTGGTTTTCATGTAAGAATAATAAACCAGATTCTATTTAATCAAAATCGACTTTTATGATCCTATTTATATTTATAACAACAAAAAAGAAACCACACCAAAAATTCATGCTATCTTTTGTACCCCTCTCTATAACACCAAAGTAATGTTTAATAGCTTTGCTCTATAACATAAATTATTTCTATAACACCACTAAATTTTTAAAAATTATAATCGAATTTACTTTATTTATTTATGTTTTAATTCTATTACTTTTAAGAAGTTCTCTTTATACTAATAGGAACTCTTGCTTAACTGCTGCATCTCTCTGTGGGACTCCTCCAGCACTCATTGTCACTCGTAATCACCGTGGATTGGGCCCTTTTTCATAAGCGGCAGTCATTATGTGAAGGAAATGAGATTCTGTCTACTGTTCATCGCTAAAAGCTACAACCACACTCTACACTTAACTATATCCTTGCTGAACGGTGTGGTATCTTTTTCAATACTGAAGGCACAGTTCAACGGCTTACACAGCAACATCCTTTTTCTCATGGCTTGTCAGTGCTTTATGGTTTATCTTTTATGGTTCACTGGCCGCCCCTTTGGGTATTTTTTTTAGAGTAAATTCGTTTCGGAAATTAGTGGGGTAGGTGGAAATGGGACCCGCGACCCCTGACCTAGGGGTCAGACTTGTAAACCACTCAACCTTACCACCCCTATAACACCACTATATATATATCTTTATTCTACATGTTTTGTTGCAAATCATTTATTAAATTATTTTCAAATCTAGCAGGGTATGACTTTATGTTCGTTTTCGCACATGTATAGACATCAGCGCTACATATTTGCACTTCAAAATAACATATCCTGGCAATTGAAACTTTAATCGACTTAATTACATGATTCCTCTTCAGTTTCTCTGGCCTAGCAATATTCTGAACCCTTATAATTATTATGTTGGGCGTTAAAATTATTAATTTTATACAACTAAGTGTTCTTATATACTTTTCAATCTCTACTATCAATCTAATCAAAGTTGATTCTTTACATTTCTAATAATCTGATCTTTGGTTACTCATTTTCCTGTATAAAATGAATTTGTATTTTTTTCACCTCTTATCTCAAAAGTTATCTCAAACGATGCTTTTTGTATTTCTGAACCAATATGCTAGTTGAGATAGGATATCAGTAGCATTTTCTTACTGTTTATTAAAACATTTTCCTTGCCAAATTTATAAACGTAAATTTTAATTCAATTGTTGTTAGCTTTGTATCACAAATGTACAGAATCATAGTTTCAAGAATTACATTTTTTTTTCTCTCTGCCGTTTCTCCGTCCTGTAGATTTGACCATTAAAATCGTCATATTTATAGACAGTTTGAAACCTATATATTCATGCAGATTTGGCACCACCATAAATTAGCAAAAAAAAGTGCAGAATGCATGCTAATATACACAATAAAATAGGTTTAAATTTTTAAAGCTGTGTAAAAATATGTTATAAAAAGAAAGTGAAATGTGTATATAAGATCATAGCGGGTCAAGATCCACAATACATAGATATAATTATAGATATGAGCCAAGGTAAATATATTTGAAAATTTCATTGAATTTTAGCAACTAATATGCTGTAAGTATGGTAATTATATTAAACTCACAAAGTAAATGCTGGCAAACTAATTAAATATAGCTATTTAAATATAATTTTTATCAACAAATAATAGCAACCTTATGTTTATAGTATGTAATAGAACATTCGAAAGCTATATAAAACGCCTTGTAAACCCAGTATGCAAGTAAAAAGAGTACTCCTATTGTAGAAAAATTATGTTATATCTTGTGAAGGAATTAGATAAAAAACGAATGTAGATTATAGCTTAAATAAAATATTATTTAAGTAAATTTCTTGTTATTATAGAATATGATGAATTTAATCTAGTTTATTAGTCTTGAACGCTAGTAAAACGATAAACTACTGTATAGGATATTTTTTGATAAAGAATGGCGAAAATTTAAATAAACATTTATTTTTAATGCATAATTTATGTTTTTTGCGGTGATGTATGTCACGAAGATTAGTTAGTGCTGAACATGAGTTTTATGTTAATCATAAATTGAGGTAACTTTTTTGCGGCAATGACGACAAGTTGAATTTAACACAAAATAAATTCCTAAATTAGTCAGCTAAGCTCTCGTTGTTGTAAAATACTGTTGCGTAACCATCTTAGTAGCTGATCGATAAGTTAACAAGCTGAATTAAATTTAAGGAAGAAGACGCGATCCGAAAAAAATGTTCTTTAGGCGCAATAGAATAAATTCAATATTTGTATTAAATCGAAAAAATAAACCACAATTCCAACCGGGTAACTAAAATTCATATCGATGCACAGAAACTGAAATGAAGTATTCTTTGCAAGAAATATGGCATAAAAAATGTTGTGTGATACAAAAATTGGAGTTAATAACCAGTTTAATCCAAAATGTATAATGGGAATGATGAAGATAAAGATATAAAATTTTGTATGATAAACATCTGATACTAAGGTAATTATGGTTCTTAATTAGATAATTTCGTGTGTTTCGAATAAACAAGAAAACTTATTCTTTCCGTGCAGTATACAAAAAATATGAAGAAAAAACATGATATTTATTGTGAAAAAATGTATCTGACTTTACGATAGTAATCTAAGAATCATTTAGGAATGAGACAAGGCAAAAAAAGCACCCCGAAAATAAATCTAAGAACTAAGTTGAAAGCTTATTTTAAAGAATTTAATTTGCAGGTATTTAAGCAAATATTATGCCGAAAATGATTAAATGGATCTATATAATGCAAATTTTGTATACAAAACCTTCGAAATCATTAGCAGGAGTGCAAATTATATTGAAAACAAGATAGTTTGGTGTATGGCTAAAATTCTTTTTTGTGACAAAGAAAAAGTTATCGCACAAACGACTTTAAATTGCAATAAACAACCATTATACAACAATTATTTTTTCCGAAAAATATATTCATTACAACTCGAACAGAAATATTTTTTTGTGAAACATATCTTTAGCTTTCGTTACATCTAAACAAGCATATAGGTAGTATTAGCTTTATCTACGTCTTTTTTTGATGTAAAGCAACCCAATGGACTTTTGCGTTATATTGTCTGCAATGTATTACACATATGATGCGCTATTTACCAACTCGTGAATATTTTTTTGTGGGATTCACAACTGAATGTTGTCAAAAATGTGTTGGTCTAACTCAGATACATACAAAAGGCAAATTTTTTTTTTACACCTGATTAAATGACATCATCATTCTGAAAGTATAAATTATGTTACATAGGGGTGCCTTCAATGTTGCAGATATACAATAATATAATTGAACTCGATAAAAGTATAAGAATAGCAAGTTCAGTGTTCACAAAGACCCAAGCTACAGAACAAGAAATAAAGACTACTTTTTCATGAAAAGGCTTGCGACGCCGCAGTTTAAAATAAATACAATCAAAAATACCATTTTTATTTTTTTAAATTGATTAGACGCCAATAAAAGTGCGAAGCTTCTGATGACAATGGGCAAGAAATCAATTAAAAAACATTATAGATTATATATACAATGAGGGAAAGTTATACCCGAAGAATTCGAAATAACTTTACGCAATTTAATTATTTGCTGTATGATGATGTAATGAAAATTTTAAAAAGAATGTATTTTATTTAAATTCTTATTATGCAATTATTTAGACTTTTCAAACAATTTTACTATGAATGAACCTTCTAAGCTCCAGATATATAAATACTCAAGTATATATAATATATTTTTTTATATCTAAACTATAAAATCCTTGCATATCTTACCTTTTCAAAAAAAAAGAACTTCAAACATGTGAAAATCTGTTTAAAATATTAAGAAAATATATCCAAATAAATAATTAAAAGAGTATCTTTTGAACTTTGAACGCACAGCCTCTCATATATGTGCTGTATTCGGCTTTAAAGTTTTGTCTATGATTGTGTTTTAATTTCGAACAGATAATTTGCCGGGATATTCGAAAAAACGTATAAGTATGTTCGGATGTATGTCCCTAAATAAAGATGATTACCTAGTTTAGAAACCAATCATAAGCCACAATTATAACTAAGTATTTATATCCGTTACATAAATGACCCATGCAAGGATTATATAACACTGACCATGAACCGATTCTAAAAGTATATTATATAAAACAACTTTGGTTTTTTGAATGCACAATACATGTTCCTTGGCATTAAGGTGCATTTAAATCGATCACTTTCGTAATTTTGTTACAGCAATCTAAACAAATTAAACAATCACAAAAAACTTATATATTTGTTGAGTAATTCAGAGTGAAAACTTAAAACAATCAATTTTCTATTTCAAAATTAAATAATGTGGCATGAATAAAGGTTGTGTGGTATATTACACTACCAGGTTTACAAATAATTTAAAAGCTACGAAAGATAGTCATAATTATTATAACTATTGGTACATGATATAAAATATGCCATAAAAACCAAACTACAAATAAATTTACAAGCTATACAGCAGATTAAATATAAAACAGATATTAGGGCTTCGCATAAATATCTGTTGTAAAATATCAAAAGCCTTTAGCAAAGAACAATATGCATAGCCGTTGGCATGAATCAAAGTTGCGCCAGTGGATTAAGTCATAAGAATAAGAAACTAATTATAAAATATTTTAGCAAAAATATGGTGAAGATACATTTTTCTAGCCAATAGTCAATTCTTGATTTCAAAGTTAAGTCCACCATGGAATCATTCAGACATAATTAATTTATCCATGATTCATGTAAATACAAGCTGATAGGTAAAAAAATTATTTTTAAAGTTTGACAAATATAACTAAAGGAACACTAACGGATGTCATTATGAGAGTGTTAAGGAGTGATTCTGTGATAACGATTAATAAATAGACAGGCTATAATGATATTGTAGTGAATTAGCATGATCAACATAGGATCGAATGCATGACAAAAATTATTTATGAGAGTTGAATTTAAAACAAAATGATGAGTCGTGCAACAACAAGTGGAAGTAGAGAATATATAGGAGATGTGTGAGAAAAGAACATAGAGACGAATTTTTAAAACTCCACATGTTCATGATCATCTAGAATGTAAGGTATTTGAAACTTATTTGACCTCAATTAAATTTTGAAGATAAACCATAATTATTAATTTATAAATACCATGTACATTTGCAAAATATGTTCCAATAATTTCACCCAAATATTATATGTATTTTTTTAATGGCTAAAAATCAATTCTGTTGATATATATTTACAATATCCACCAGGGGATAACTTTTTTGATTCAAAAATTTTAAAGGTTTTAGATGGTGGAAATTAAATATGTCAATTGATCTATTTGAAAATGTATTTTAGCATATGCTTATCTTTTAGGTAGATTTTGATGTGGGTCTATATTATAATTTTTCTGTAGAAAATTATCATTATGACACCTGCTTAGCGACTTCATCGAGAATTAATCTAAGAAATTATATAAAATTTCCGGATGTAGGATTTGAAGTTCGTGTATAAGTAATTTAAAAATGTGATAAAGAATATCTAGCGCTTTATTCACAATACGTGCAGGAAGATATTCTTCGTGTTTGAGAATACGATTCTATGAGAGAACTTCAAAAAAATTATGCTGTATTTATTGATTTAGATCATGGAGATATACAATTAAAATTACTATATTAAATTTGTTTTCATTTTGAAAGGGCTATTGTTAGAAGATATATTGTCAAAATAAATTTAATCTTTGAAAGGTCTTAACGGTTGAAAAGATAATAGTTAGAATAACAGCAAGATTATCATAATTTACAAATTAAATCTGAAAGAAGTATAATCATCTAAATTAAGCGTAATTTCGGAGCAAAGAAACTTCAATAAAATAGTCTACTAGATATAGTATATGACAAGGAATCTCTTCATACTGCAATAACAGAGAATGTTTCAGGGGGACGACGACAAATAGAAAGGATACTGGAATAAGAAATACTGGTATGTGTGAATTTAAAATTAATCTATAATTGTATATTTAAGAAAGATATAAGAGAGTGTAATATATAAAATACCAACATAGAAAGTTTTAGATAAATAAAAAGCATATACCCAATAAGCTGTAGATGAAGAAATTGTCGATTCATGTTTGAATTTATATATGATGAAAAAAATTATAAGACAATATCTTATAGAAAATCAATACTGGGACTTTAACATGATACAGCAAAAATATTACAAATTATTTATTAATAAACAAAAGCAAAAATTTACATTTTTCGTTGAAGAAAAAGAGGATACATTAATTTAGTCGGCCCACAAAATTTTCTATTAAGTGAAATTATTGCTCGTTAGATTGCATAGAGCAAATACGATCTAATATATTTTGATGACAAATATATTTTAATTCATTAATAGTAGCAAAAAAAGCTCTATTAATCTATCACATTCGTCGATTACCACTTATCTAATGTAGTTTTCAAGAAAAAACATCATGACAAGAAAGGAATATAAATTCACTCTTTTGATAAACATACTTAATTTGAATAGGAAGAATTTATTGTAGAATAGAAAAAAAGCTTGTCGATTTGCTAAACATATATAATTACCATATGCATTGTATTATTATAAAGAAATCGCTATAACGTATAATTAAGATATTAAACAAATATAATTTGCTAACTTCAATGTAGTCATTTTAAAGTTTTCAAAAGTTAAATCTATATTTTTATAAATGTCGCATCTAAAACAGCGCGTTATTTTTAGCATAAAACTTACGTTATTACTGACATAAACCAAGCTATCAGAATGACTTAAAAATTATTTCAAATGAATAAAAATTAGCTGCTTTATTCCAATTGGATTTTTTTACAATAATAATCATAATTTTTTTCGTAGACCCTCTCGATACTTTCTATAATAAGGTGCTGTTTAGAAGAAAACAAACGATAGTTGTTGGAAATGAAGAAAAATGTATTCTATTGATAGAGAATAAAATTATTACATATTTTTATCAAAATTACAGTCACGAAAACATGATATAATACATTATGAACACTTACTTAAAGATTTTTTATTTATTAATTTCTATGAACCAAAATGTGCACCTCTGTAAGAATTCTATTCGATTCCACAAGCTTTAACGTTCCTTACATTATTAATTGCCACCAAAATCCACAACCATACGATATCTATATTTATTAGCACAATATACTTGCATGTTTATATATCATAACTTTGTAATACATACACATCATTTAGTTGTGCACTTAGTTTTCTATTGGGCTTTTCCAAGATATATAACCTTTACATTAGACTGAACTCACTATTTTTTGTTTTTAATCTCTACATCCCGTTAACATAGCTCTTCAATCTTTCTACTTTGGAATATATCTTTATCCATTACAAGGTGTTTCTCTGATATTGTATCTATAAAGCTTGCGCTTTTCTCTTTAGTAACAGATATCTTGGAACCATTTTTTATTCTAATATTTAACCGATTAAATTGGTTGTCTATATTAAAGTCAAAATGTAAAAACTACTTCTATACTCGTTTATGAATATTGTTATTACATATTTTGCCTTTCTAAGACACTTCAAAATGTATCCTGATGTATCAGTAAATTTTTAAAACTAAATCACACATTTTTAGGATATTAAATTTTAGTGGACCCTTTTAGTTTTTTTAAATCTATGGGTATAACGATATTCTTTTGATGAAGAAGCCGAATGTGTTTTTAAAAGCCAGCACAGATAAAAACACATCTAATGGTACATATGGTACTAATAAAAAGATGTTATACATGCTACAACTATAGATTATATTCATTTTAACCTTTCATTACATTTTTTATTGCTATGGGTGACTTTGATGCAAGGACATGGTCAATAGGCTTTTCGTTTATTTGGGAATGCAGAAATCTTTTATCTTAATTTTATTTTTTTCGACATTTATATTAACCTTTTAATTGACTAATTATCATTTTAATATACCATCCGGCGTTTTACTTATAGAAATATTTATACTGAGTTGATTTCAACAATCAAAGCTCGTATATTCTTACATTAAAACTTTAACCTGATTTACTCCTATTAGATGCTGTGCGCTATGATATTTGCCAAATAGCAATACCAATAATCCCAAATTATATCTTGCCAAGTCACTATATATACTTTTCCTGTCATAGAAAAAGCATGGCTATTTATAATTTTTTCACTGAAAAATTTAAATTTTAAATTCACTTACAATATCAGGTAGTCTGTGTTTTAATGGAGTATGTTTACCGAATGAAGTACATCAATGCCTTTTGATCATATTTCTGCGGATTTAAAGAATAGTCAGGTTTCGTCGTACAATTATCAGTTCGAGAATATACTTACATCATAAAAATTATTTAAAGCAGATAAAAACACCATTCTATGAATTGATCACTTTTAACTTATTTTATGTTCACTCTCATATTTATCGGGGCGATCGCTTCTTAAGCACATTACACTTTTATTAAGTACTTAAACAGCATAGCATCATCTCCCCTCTCTTCTAAGTTAAGAAAACATTGCCTTTTTCTCACCTAAGTTTTCGATATATTTAAGGTCCCTCTTATTGTGATATAATATTTCTTATTTTTTTTCTGTACTCGATTTTTAGCATCTTTTAATAAAATATTGTCTTATCGAATGTAATTTGGGATTCTCCAGGCGTATGCCTTCACAGCATTTAACATACAATTTCGTGACCAGGTTGTGTTCTAAAATTAACCCATTTACAGCCCTGGCTGCTTAGCTTGCATTTACATATGAACACTATGGGTTTTGTAAAAACACACGGCCTGATATTTTCTCATTTATACATTCTGTATCTGGCATAACATGAAAGTTATAGGTTATTGTCTTAAAAGGAACCAAACTTAAAAACAGAAGATCAACTTTTTTGCTAAAACGATTTTACATCCCATACGACCAATATCACGTGAACCAAGATATTTCCATAATAAAAATTTCGCAAAAAGATGAGTTCAAATGCGCTGCCATTATTCTATTAGGTTCTTACATATATTTTTTCCTATGATTTTATTTTAGAACCATTAAATAAATATTAGAAAAATAAAGCATACTTTGTATTTAAAAATATGCAAAAAGATGTATTGTATAAAATTAGGTCTATAAGAAACATTGTTTAATGATAAAATATTTTGATTTTTAGATTAGACTTTTAATGGCCTAAAGGATGGGAATCAAGATGATAAAGTAAGAAGGTTTATTCGCCCTATATTGAAACTAAACTTACAAGAAAAAAATTCTGTATTTCTTTTTAAAATTTCGTGCATTCTACAAAAGCTTTCAATATGTCGAAGGCATAAATTTTTTAAAAAAAGGGGGGTAACATTAAATAAGCCGAGGAAATAATAGTGAAGGTGCAGTAATTAGAAAAAAAAGATGAGTCGAGAAGTCTTGTAAATAGATTCTTTTCATTGAATTGGTTAATTAAGAATTAAAAAAATCAAATCAAAAAGGTTTAACATGAATGGAAAATATTAACATGTATAATAACTCAATTTAAAGGCAATATTTTGAGAATGATGAAATGAAGGGGTAATTAAAAATATTTACCAAACTTATATTTCTCTAAAAAAACAGAAAATCCGTTTAAGGGAATACAGAAATAAAAATTTAACGAAAAAATTAAATAAAAAAACAATAAAATATTTTTTCAAGATGAAGAATTATAGTTTTTGGAGGGTTGGAAATGCAAACTAAAATGGCAAAGATGCTTTTTGAAAAAAGAATATGTTATTGCACGAGTGTCAAAAGAACAAACAGAATGTATAAAAAAAATTATAAAACGAGTGATGATACAAAAAAGCAGGAGTATTAAAGAAATCCAATCATATTTATTGAAAACCCGGATATATAGAATAGATTTATGTGCAATTTTATTGTACTTAATATTTCTTGTGGAAAATACTTTCTAATAAAAACCTTTATTGAAAATTTTGTGATAAGTACAAATATAGAAAATATTAATTGTTTTAAAATTCTAATAGAGGATATAATTGCATCATAAATTCAATTAAAACAAGTAAAACTACGATTAAAGATGGCAGAGTGTATTAATGGAATTTATTTGCAACGAGATAAAAATTCCACATAAATCTACAAAGAGGTGTAATTTTAAAATCCTGAAGACAATCTGATGAAAACTAATTGTTATATCAGGATCTAAATATATTATTCTCAAGAAAAACTGGAAGAGCATACTAATACATTAAGTTTTGAATGTACACAAAGGAAATAATTCAAAATCAAATAAAAGAAAATTAAATTAGTGAAACAAAAAGTAAAACTTATAGGTGTTATAATAAATCTAAAATAAATTAGAACAAACGAAAAAAAGAAAGAAATTTTTTTACAATTCATCACCAAAAAGCAGAAAAGAGTTGTATTTTCTCGGTTCTAAAATTAATTTGTACTTTTCTTGAATTTTATAGATTATATATTAATTTGTCAGAAAATTAAAAGAACGGTATCAAACTATGTAAGTAAAAAAGGGAAATACACATGATCTAGGAAAGCTGCATTTAATCTGCCATTCAAAGGTGATATAATTGTCAAATTACAACCAAGGTCACCTTCTTAAAATAGATGCAGTAAGCATTGAAGTCAATGCTGTCTTACACGAATCGTTATAAAAGAAGTAGGACAGATAAAGTGTATACTTAAAATATTAAACTCACCGTGCACGAATTTTTAATACAGAAAAGGGATTTCTTCTGTTTTTGGGTGTGTATAAGATTGACGATGAATCAAAAAAAGTATAATTAAAATAAACAAAACATCCTAAGGCATTGGAGTATATTGAAGCAATCTAAATTTAAAGAAGTTTAGATCGAACTGGTATGTAAAAATGATTCAGCAATTCTTTTTAATCATAGAATATAATAGGTCAGATTAATTGTAAAAAGCGCACTAGTTATGTAAATTTAATACTATTATACAAGAATTAAGATGTAAAACACTTAAAATAAAAATTTTTGATTTAATAATTCTAAAGAGAACGCAAGATATAGAGAGTTACAGGAACCGAAATATTGAATTTGGTGAATACAAAATAGCCCCTGAAATAAATACAAGGGTGATTTAGTTGAAAGAATGCATGCAGAACTGAATAACAGAGCAGCTACAGAAATTTTTCGGGAATGTAAAAAGTTGTATTGTTGGACAGGCGACGACGAAAACGATATGAAGAGTATGAAATATGCATTATAGTTAATAAAAAAATGCGCAAACTTGCATAATATGTTACCACATCAAAAAGTTAGAAAAAATTGGAATTTTATATATAAGTTATAAATTCTAAGCAATATCCATACTGGTCTGAATCGACCTCTTCTCAAGCTCGGAATTTGTAGAGGTTATTGAAAGTATTAATCGGAAAAGTGATATGGAAACGAAATGAGTGGTTTCTAATAAATAACCTAGTGATATGAATAACAAATAATAGAAAGGGGTTTGGATATCAAGTTGTAAAAAAATTGTTAAAATAAGGGAATCAATCAATGTTGCACTGGGTAGAATACAATCAAAGCAATGGATGTGTGGAAAGACTCATATGAATATTAATGCGTCATCACTATAAACTAATTAGATATGTTTACAATAATAGTTTAGATGCAGGATCGCTAGATACAATGATACATCACACATAAAAATAGAAAATATCAGAAAAAATTTAAAATTGGTAAAAAGGTTATAATAAGCACAAAAAAACGATAAAAAAAACAGTATCATAGTAAATAAAAAAATAGAAAAGGGGAATTACAAAAAAGAAATGTTAAACCGTATCTATATGGTTAAACTAGAGCATAGTAATTTTGCAGGAAAAATTATGTTACACTAAATAGGTTTGTGTGGATTGAAGATGTTATGTATGATAACATACCAAAAGAAATAATATTTAAACATCGTACATTCATCAGTAGAAAAAAAACTACAGTGAATTTTTATACTGGTTAAATTATAAAAAAGCAATAAGAAATGATCTTTTTTATTATTAAAAAATTGCTATAAGGATTCATAAAATTTACTGAAGACAAATACAATTTTTTTTATAATATATGCTGTATTTCATCTTATTCCGAAGTTTTTTTTTTAGTTATAATAGACTATTCTCATTATACATTATCATTTTAGCTTTTTATTATATTAGAGCAGACTCTCTATTTGGATTATTTGGTAATTTTTTTTTAACATGCTTGTGCATAAATCTAAACACACTGGCCGTCCCTCGGATTCTTTATTGCTGTATTTTAATAATTGTAGCTACTTCTCTGTTAACCACTTACAGATGAAGAAAATTTTTTTCTTTATCTATCATTATCGTGCTTCGTTTGATCATTAATTATAGTATTTGCAATTATCAAAATTTTGTGCCTACGACTTTTACAATAACGTTGGGGCCTTAAAATATTGTTGCATTTTTCTTTTTATCTATCTTTTATGGCCGTTTCTTTACGATTATAGATTTTCAAAAAATGCTTTCTTCAATATAGAATTGATCAGCCCATAACCTTTGAGGTAAGCATAAATATATATTTAATATACAATTATGGGGGATTGATCTTAGCATATAAATAAACTAAATAAATTTTCACTCCCAGATACATGCCGTATTCTAGTAAAAAGAAGAAAAAAGAATGATGGAACTTTCATTAATATAAAAGTTTGTGAGGTACAGCCTTGGCTCTTCAATAAGACACAAGAGCGACGGAAAATCAAACCCTTGCTACGAAGTGTGTTTTAAGACCTATATAAATCACATTTAGAATTAATTGAACAACATTAAAAGCCAATTAGTGGACTAAAATATATTAATGCTGTTTTGTATCTAACTTGTTTTTGCCTCTCGACATGTTTTTTTCACTCCTCAATTTTACTATTCTCCGACAGTTTACTTTAATATAACATTATGTTTTCAGATCATAACGATTGTTTGTCAATTCGTTAGCAAAAATACGGACGGGATTTTGTTCGTTGTCATTAATTTAGGAACTGAAAAGTAAAATTGAAAATATACTGACAGTAAATCTATAGAATGAAAAAATATTTTGGAATAATGCTCTTAATGGCAATAATTGCAAAATATCAAGTTTTCTTTGATTATGACTTGCTTTCTTAAAAAGAGGCGTAACTTTTTTATTCTGTACCATTTAAAATGTATTTTTACAATGAAAGCAAATATGATGAATATGCTAAATATAAAAATTAGTAAATATGCTTAATGCTACTAATATATTTTTTTATTCTTTTTGCCAGCAACCATAATCGTATGAATTTTAAGATAATAATTTTATAAGTACCTTGAGATGTTTATCAAGCGAAATTTTATTAAAATCTGTAGATTAATTAATTAAAATTTGATATCTATAATTCAATATTATACAAAATACCATGTATCATAATGTTGAATATATAGCTTAAAACAATATATATAAAATAGCTTTATGGATATGGGCACTTCAAATATATTTTTTTGACTAAACTCACAGCATAAAAACTCAAATCTATTTATTCATTAAATTACCAAAGACAATAATTTTTTACAAAATCAAAGCTTTTACATATTTAGTATATAATAATACGTTTATAAAATTCCAATGCTGTTTGGAGCGGTTTTAATTGTTTAAAATCCAGTTGTTCTAACACAATGTCTGACTGCCTAAATTAGTTGTGCGAGCGAATTTTTGGATTTTACAACGATAGATGTTCAATTTTGATATTGCATATGCGCACATTAATATATTTTTTAATCATAACTTCTGCTTAAAAGGAATCTCTTTGTAAAAAAAATACAAAGCGCAATTCACAAAATCTCACCTCAAACAACAATAACACTTTTCAGAGTTTTCAAACTGTGAATGATTTATTTTTTTTAATATCTTTATTAGAAAAATTGAAATTGAAAATATTTGTGACAAAGGTACAAGTAATGGAGAACTTGGTAAAAAATATTTTATGAAAAAAATAACTACTAATAGAATTGCATGTACTAAATTGAATATATTTTAAAATGTATAGTATAACGGCTTTAAAGCTGCACTGCGTCATTTGATAATATGAGCAACATAACGAGTAGATAGTATCCCATAATAATAACATATCAAGGAATACATTAGTTATAATTTATAAAAATCTGTGTTTTTTGTATTTATATACTTTACAGTAATTATATTTTAACATTTACTTTGCTTCGAAAAAAATAGTATCAATAAAAGATCTACACAAGAAATACATTGATATTTCCCCTTATTCTTAGATTTAATAAAATCAAGCAAAATTTTTATTGCTTGTATACTCTATTTTTAGAAGACTTTATAAGATATAATAATGAAAATCTAAGAAGAACGATTCTAAACTATCGGTTGGTTGATTTATGAAACCAGAATAATATAAAAACAATGTTCAAACGACCCTTATATAAGTTACGCATAAAACGTTTATACAATATTATTTTATAAATGGTTTCCAGATTGAACTATCGACAAAAAAATTATACAGGTTATAATAAATTTTTTATGCATATATAGATTATCTAATACTATAAATACATCGCTTTTCATAGGAATAGAGCTTTGGAATTGATAGTTTGTAAAGGGGCTTGTATATACTATGTATAAAAAAATTATGAACAATTTAGACTACATATAATACTGCGGTATCTGTTATTTAGGTGTATTATCGAATGATATAAATAAATGCATTAAAATCGTAAAAAAAATAAAACAGAAACGAATTTTCCAAATACTCTCTGCATAAAAAGATGCTGATATATTCACCTACATTTTTTTATGCTAAATTCGTTACAGTTTTAAGAGCATTTTGATTAATTTCTCACCTTCCCAGTGTGTTCGATTTGTTAGCTGTTTCAGTTTGAAACAAATAAGAACTTGCCAGCTTCGTTGATTTTTTCGGTAAATTTGAACTGGTGTACACGGCTATCAATTTCATAGTTTTTATTTCGCTTTCTTGTCAAAGAAAAGTATATAATTGTGATATTAGTGGTGTGAACAAATGCTAAGATTTATTAAATTTTAGAGCTTATGGGATGAGTTGTGTGTTTCAAAAATAATGATGACAACTTAAAACATGACCATAGTATATAAAAACAAAGATATGATATCAATTCAGCAAAAGAAAATAACAGGCATCCTCAAACTAAATTTAATCCGTTATTACAAAAAATACGAAGTGCTCGGAAATTATGGGAAGGCGTCAACTCGCAAAAAAAAAATCAAAATCATAAATATAATTTTTCAAATTGCAGAGAGATAGTGAACTTTTGTGAAACAGTGGGTAATATATTATAAACATAGCACAAATTATGGTTTTACATGATGATGGTGTTAGGATAGTAGTTGTTAATGTTCCTAATGTCGATTGTGATTAGCAAATCATAGACGAAAAAGTACAATCTCATCACAGGCAAGAGGTAAAAATTTAAAAAAATAGGATTATGAACAAACTAATAGGAATACAAATGAAATCCTCAAGTTTTGCTCTGAAATAGCTGTAAGAGCAAAATATTTCATCGAAAATAGTAATCTTAGATACGCTTTACCATCTCTTAAAGCTATTATATTCAAATTACGAGAAAGTAATATTATCTCAACTATATTTTATATTGGTATTCCTAAAAATTTGCTGCATATTTTCAAGCCAATCTATTTTTGATGTACTATACTGGAAAGTATTAACAATAGGTTTATATTTTCTCACTTCTCATAAAACGAAATTCATAGAAAAACGAAAGTATGTTTAATAGATTACAGGACCTATATATCTACACCAGGTAGATTTTATCGAACTTTGATAGCTTTTAGTGAAATATTTGGTAAATTCTATCCTATAATTTTTAAATTGATGACTAGTAAGGCTCATAATTTAAAAACCAAAGTGTTTCAAGATCTCAAAAATGCCATTAAAATAGTTCCAAGGTTATCATATGATAGAGGGTCTTAATTAATACAATAAAGAACAAATTTAGGAATACCAAAATACATGATTGTTTATTTTTGTTGAAAAAGGTACATATCCTGCAATAAATAGCCGCTTATAAAAAAACTGGGAGCTTTTGCAAAGTCTTATTATATATACCAATTTTTTCTTTTTTTCTTTTGTAAAACTAGCAAATTTTTGTTTTAGTTGAGTATTAAAGATCTCTGAATCTCTAAGCTGGTTTTTAATTAATTTTTGAGTGATTTGAAAACAATTGTATTTGAAAAAATTGCTTTGATGTTGACTTTCAAGTTGTATATCCACTATACATACCTTAATATAGGAATTTTTACTATAGGTTTTAAGAATTTTGAATAATAACGAATTTTGTTAGAGGTTGAGATATAGTCATCAACTTTTGTTCACATATAACACATTCTAATTTAGCCTAATTTTTATATGTGATTTTAGGGGAGGAAGAAAAACACAAGTTTCGCATATAAAGATATTAATCGGTATGATGAACATAAACAAAAACATAATAAAGAACAGAAAAAATAAATTAATTCACGATTAATACCATATTATTCAAACCACTAAGCTGCCTAAATCGCATGGGACTTGTTTCAATTATATGTTTAGTGTGGGGTCTGAAGTTTTGAAATAGAAAATTCTTAAAACATTATTTTATTTTACTCTTTACCTACATCTTTAAAGCTTTTAATCATTTTATTTATTGTTGCATGGTTGACGCTATGCCAAAAATACGAAATTTACTGCGACGAATTATTGTAATTCTTAATTTATATGAATATACAACGCCGGGAATTATAAAACCATAATAATATAAGACTAAAACAAGAAAAATAATTTCAAATAATCTATGATGATAGTTATACAAATATGTGGACCAAGATACTTTAGTAATACTATCAATAAATATGTTGCAAACTTTTCTGCATAATATATTCATGTAAATCAAGTCTTCATATAACAGAGACCTTATTCAAAAATCCATAAAAAAAACTTAATGATAGCAATGCATTGTGATTTTTTAGCTATAAAAAGCCAATAAAATGTTGATTTTATCTTACCTAAAATAATTAAAAGCGTCTTTAGCAGAAGTGATTTTTATCCCTTCTTATTTTAAACAATACGGATTCTTTAAGTAGTACTATAAATAAGGATTTTGTTGCATAATTATGATTAAGGATATGAATTACAATTTTAAAATCCACTATTGTTAGTAAATGATGTGAAAATAACATAAACTAGCCCAGAAACACTCTATAAACTAACTGATAAAAGAATAGCTTTTTATATGCTGTAGTTCTAGAAGTATATGATATAAAAAACAACTGCTAATCCCAAAATATATAATAAATATAGTCGGGCTACTTTTGGTACTTTTTTGTATGCTAAAATGACGTATCAGAATGATAACGAAAAATATTTATTTTAATTAAGGATTCTATTTAATTCTAGTGATCTAGACAAGACAAAGCTCAACAATGGGGATTACTTTATCAATGAATTACAAGCATACATAATTATAGAAAGATTATTATATTTATAATAATAAGATTTTTGAAGAATATATCAGAATTTGTGATAAAATATGCGCTAAACATATAAGCTTGTCTTTTAGTCTGTATAAAAACATTATATGTCAATTTTTATGAGCCAAATCACAGTAGCTATATTATATTTACAGCGTTTAAAAAAATTATAAACTAAAATGATTGCTTGAAAATAGTAAAAATAACTTCTTTAACTGTGCTTAATGACCAGAAAAATAAAAGAAAAGTGCAAGTCATATTTTAAGAAATAATCTATACTTAACAATTTTACCGAGGTATTTAAGAGTATCAAATTAAATTTTTGTTGTTAAAATAATATAAAAAACTATTTTAAAACAACAAAGTATGTTGCTTCGATATGACTGAATGCTTGAAGGAAATAAAATATAGTAATTAAAAGCCGAGGAAAGAGTTAAATTTTTATTTAACACTGATGCAATGTTTTCTTGTGCGAAAAAAAGAACTCTATGTTGTAACTAGGCAAAGAATAAATATTTGGCAAATCTATATGAGAAAATAATATATAATTATTGCACAAGGGAACACAAAAAATAATGTGATCTATTTATTTTATAATAATAAGCTGTCGCAAGCCTAAGAAAAAGATTAACGGCGTTTACTACGCTAGAAACAAGCATCCTCTTCAACCAATACTGGCTTTGGTCGTTTAAACTATCATTCGGGAATCGAGTCTGGTTGTTACAGCGCTACAATCTGGTGTATGTTCAAAGCCAAAGGCCTTCTTTTATTGTAGGTCGGTCTAACAGTATTTGTTGTATCCCTTGCAGTTAAGCGGTATCAATTTAGTAATTGATTAATACCTTTGCGTGGCAGAATTCGAACTTTAAACCATTAAAATTATATAAAATCTCGAAAATATATACAATCAATTATTGCCACCGGCTTCTGTTACAAGTCTAATCAAACAAATAAAACTCGAACTCACACCGTTCAAGAAATCTGTAAAAATAAATGTGCTTGTATAAATTACATACTAAAAATACAATTTATTTAATAAAATCATGGTGAGCTGTTCTTTTACGTAGGATCAGATAAAAATAAATGTTCTTGATTATGCTAGATATTACTTGTAATAACAATTGAAACGAAATGTAAAATCAAAAATACCGGAAGTGTTGCATCTTAGCAAATAGACTATATTTTTTATGTAAATTTAGATTAAAAATTTAATTCTAAGCAATGAATTAGAATAGGATGCAACTAAAATGAAATTTATAAGTTGAAATGCCCGTATTAATTAAAGTCTTAATGCCAGCTCACACTTAAAAAGACCTTATATGATATATTAAAAAATAAAAGCTGTATACAAGAATGATTTAAGTGAATATATTAAAGGGTGTAATATATTGTTTTTTAATATTCAGATTCGCCACACTCGCGTAAAAAATGTCATAATTGATCATTCCAATTACAATAAAAAAAGCTTGTTTGTTTATAAAATAAATAGAATATAGTTAATTTATATCAGGAATTCTGCTTCTTAATATATATTCGAGCTCTGGTAGAACAGGTTTTTATATTGTATTATTGAACATTGATTTTGAATGTGGAAATAATAGATATCATAAATCTATCGTTCTCTGGTATGTGTTGGTATATGTATATATTTGTGGAATTTTATTCAAAAATAGAAAAAAATTGGGGTGTTATTTCATTCCATTTGAAGATGACTAAATGATAACTGTTTACTTAATTGATGTAAATTTTTTATATATATTAATTTAAACTTATATCATCTTTTATATCATTGATTCAAAATGAAATTGTTGACTAAAAAACACAAATATCACATTTGTGTATTTAAAAGGCCTGAAAAGCATAGGTTTCAACATATGGCTTGATAGAAATACTGTTAGAGAATAAATATTAAGAAAAGTGAAAGGATGCTTATAATAATTTTAAAAGATGCTAATATATGAATCTTAATGATTCTGCTTCTTATTTTTTTTTGACTATATTTTAAACTGTTTAAAGATATCATTCTGGAAAAATATAATCTATATAATATTAAACAAATAGAATTATAACAAAACACACAATCTTACATTAATGATTATATATACGACTATAATATAAATAAAGTTATAATAAATTTAACAAGTACTTTTTCGATCGAATATTATCTAAAATACACTTGATAATACTGAAAATTCGAGGCGAATTTACTTTTCTTTTAATTTATTTATCTGTGTATCTTTTTTTTAGGATGTTCACTTATGACTAATAGGAATTTTTTCTTATCTGATACACCCACACTTTTTTTCGTTCAAATGTCCTGTAAACAGTGTAATTCTCACGGATTGACCTGTTTTATTAGTGGTAGTCGATACGATGATATGATTCTGTCTTTTTTTTGTTACTGGTTAACTATGAATCACACAACTGCTCTATATTTACTTATATCCTTGCTATACGATGTGGGCGGCATTTAGATGTTTGGCGCACGTTTTCGGCGTCTTACATTGCAATCTCTTAATTTATTCTCGAGCCTGTCAGTATTATTATGGTTTTACTTTTTAGTTTATAATGATCCCTTCTTTTCGGGTATTTATCATTTTTAGTAGATTCAAAATAATTTACAGTGCGTTGCAGTCAGACTTGGGTTACTTATGAAAGCGTTTTGAAAACAATTGCGCCACCGTGCCCCTTTGATAATACTAATATGATAACATGTATTATTATCATATATATAGTAACTTTGTTGCTTTAATCCCTCAAATTCATTTTTGTTCAAATACAATGATGCTTATCTAAAAATTAATCAGACCAGGTAGTTTACCCCCTTTAACTATTTTTGCAATTTAACTGCGTTTTATATATTCGTTTACATACACATTCTAAGATTGATTTTTATAATAAATATTATATGAGTGTAAAATGAATAAGTTGGTTGGAATCGGTTCGAATATTAAATATTCACTCTTACTCGACATGTCTTATCTTTTATTTTTTTTAATATGAAAACAATCGTGAAAATATCATATAAATTCATATTGGCTCTTCGTTAGTTAGGTTTTAATTATAATTATTTTCTATCAAGAGCATGGATTGTTATCAATTATATGAAACAGTTGTATCTAGAACACATTTATTTTTGATAGTTTACGTTAAATATGTGTTTGAGTTTATAAAATAATTACGTATCTTATTTAATAGTTTTATGCAAAATGCGCCCGCGCGTTCTTTTATTTATATATGTAACATAATTACATGATGGATCATTTTGAAAGAAAACAAACGGTCTAAATCTAATCACATCAACTGGATCACCACTATGCGGAAACACTTCTACCTACTAGTTATACTTTTGATTACTTACACTTTGTTTGGAAATCAAGTCAAACTGTATCAGCTCCTCAATCAGGGATACGTTTGTAATGATGCTTTTTACGTATTTTGACCTACCAGTGTTCTTTAATTACAAATGCCTTTAAAATGGTGGTTTCGTGTCTGTAAACACTTGAATTAAAGCGTCTAGTCACGTATTTAGACCACTCGTTCATTGCCACTACGATAATTTGTTTAATTATCGTATTTTCAGCATTTTTTAAATTAGTTTTATCAGACCCATACCATTCATCTTAAATTATTTTTATCTAGCTTCTTATATAATGCTTCTAACGATTGCAACAAAAAACTTCAATAAATTCGAATTTTTTTTATTTGGACAAAAAAAAAACTTTTTGCGCTCATTATAAGGTTCTATATGCAAGCTTCTGTCTGGTAAGATATATTATATGCCTATTTAATGCCTACAGATGGGCTGGTTTTATTTCATCTAAATAATTGTAAACTGATGTAACTGTTTGTAACGATATTGTTGTTGTACTTCTGTAACTTCATCAATCTACTTTAAAGGATAGAAAACTATTTCATATAACATTATATATATCTAGGTATCGAATTTATACTTTTAATAAACGGATGTGGTTTTTATCGAGCCCCGCACCATAATCTCAGCTGTATTACACTTCTTAATTGAACAGAATATGTTATTTATAGTCTAGCTTCTATAAAATTCCGAGACTTTTATGTGTTTAATTTCCGGCTCCTATAAAAGTTATTCATTACGTAGCCTTTACTGCTTTATAAAATAAGTTGTTTGATATTTTTTTTATTGCAAAAATTTTAATTAGCATATCATTATATAATTTTCGAGTGCACCCCATAATATATTGAGCTTATCGCCCTTTGCGGAAACAGAATACATCGTTTTTTTTCGAAAATACCTTTTTTATCGAATGAAATTTATTTGAACATACAAATAAAAGGAATTATACAATAGAAAATAAATCACGATAGGTTATTATGATGCATCTAAAAAATTAGAAAAAATAAAAATGTGTCGATAGGAAATATGTAAATATACCGCAAATAAAATTTCTTTTGCATTTTCTCCAAAATCCAGGCTTTCATAATAAAAAATTGGTATAAAATATAATCTTAAATTTGCAAGTGAAAATGGGTGAAAGGTAAAAATATTCAGTTTGGATTTTTTATTTGAAAATTTATAGTAAATACTCTTCTCAAGCAATAGTATTGATAGATTAACGAACTGGTATTACATACCGCATAGATATAAGGGATACAGCAAACACAAGTAGAATAAAAAGCAGTAAAATGAAGTTTTCTGAAAAAAAAATCACACAATCTTGTCGCTTAAACAACTTGACTCGATGTTTAAAGCGCATGTACAGGTAATCAAAGCTAATTGGCGTGATGAGGATATTTCCTCGTGGCGTTGACCCGATTAGTCCACTCAAATGCCATTAATTTTTTATTGCTATTTAGTAAAAATAAATATCTTTTAAAAATTTCTATCATTCTTTTTTCTTCTAATTGAGGAACTAAAAGAGCGTAGTAATTACATTTTTTTGTGACAATTTTTCACCAAAATATCAGTTAAAATGCATTTATAATGTGACACTGTAAAAATAAAATGTATAATTCTAGGACTAAGAGGTAATTGCTTTTACCATCTAATATGTTCTCTAACAAAATATGTGAGCATCACTTGTTCTATATTCTGAGCTGTACCACAGAAAATATATTGAATATCAAAATCAAGGTAATCCTGCACATAATGAAGCATTTATAGATTCGCATAATGTATATAATAGTTGATCCGCCTGTGTGAAACACAATTTAATCGAGAGTAGGGTCGCCATAAAGTCAATACATATGAAATTCTAAAATGCTATTATAAAAAATATTATTATATAATTTATTGTGAGACGCCGATTCACTGTAGAAAAAATAAAATCACTGATAAAGGCAAAATTTTCATCTCATGAGCCATGGATTGATAAATAACGTAAAAAATACATAAAATAGAATTTAATTTGATGGTTTGTTGGTAAGATATTTTGGATTTTTATATTGTTTGAAACAAAACAAAAAATATTATATAAATTATAGATCATTTGTTTGTTTATTGCTAATTTTAATCCATATGTTTTCTTAGACTAAATATGTCTAATCTTAGCTTGATGGTATGCAGCAATTTACGAACCTAAATATCTATAATCTCTTAAAAGCAGTGATGATAAATGAAAAGATTTTTCATAGATCCAACTAATTGCTAAACGCTCATTTTATTATAAAGATGGCATTTTTTAACTCTAAATGTATATCAAGAGTATTTTAACGCCTAAAAACACATTTTTTAAATTTTAAACATAAATTTATCACCTAAATTTTAGCATAATTTGGACTTATACTCATCTTGAAGAGTCTAAGGTTTATCTAAAGATCTAATGATATATGGAAGGAAAAACAGAATTATACGCTTCTAATATATTTTTTGTATTTATATATGAGCTTTCTCACTCTATATCGTTCTCTCTTATCAACATGCAACACACCTATTTCACGCATATATTTTTTTTTATAAAAATCAATCAATATTTCATGTACTACAGGTGAAAATGCTTGCGCTGTCTTATACACAGTCTTTAAAGATGATTTAGCGGGTTAATATAATTGAGTTGGTATTATACAGAATCAATAGTGTCTCGTGATCCTACTGGAATAAAAAATCCAAGTCAACTGTATTTTAGTGTTATGAAAAAATACT
The DNA here is from genome assembly GCF_057557595.1 of Rhyacophila brunnea. Taxonomy (NCBI): domain Eukaryota; kingdom Metazoa; phylum Arthropoda; class Insecta; order Trichoptera; family Rhyacophilidae; genus Rhyacophila; species Rhyacophila brunnea. The sequence continues at coordinate 101,686 of NW_028232849.1, read as the reverse complement.
AAATACGAAGAATTGCATATAAATAAATAAAAATTATTGCTCTAATTTAACATGATATATTTTTAGACCGTTTTATCAGCCATTTTATTTTATAATAAATTTATATGATAAAAACTGCGTGAATCTTTTTTATTGATAAGAATTGACGTGATGGGATATCGCTAATTTTACGGGGAGCAAATTCTTGGCTAAGACTAAATTTTTGCTGATTATAAATTTTTCTATATACATAAAGAAGATAAAAAGTTGGTCTGTGTATTTATATAATTTTCAGACCCTAAAGGCTAATGCGGATTGATATGTGGCACATTATTTGGCTTTTATAAAAAAACAACATGCTAATTAATCAAAATTTATATAAGAATAGTGGGTAATATTAAATAAATATACCTTTATGGGTGGTCTCATAAACCTAATACCATGGACTCAATTTCTTTAGATTATATCGATCTCAAGCAATTTTCGCCAAAATGTGTTCTATATTTATTATCTAATGAAAAAAATAAGAGAACGATATATAATTGAAGTAATCAAATTACTCAATTTTTTTGTAGCCAATGCATATAAATTTGCATTGATGATAAATATTGACTACTTATCAAAAATAAGGGCTAGTGTGGCGATTAAGATTCTATTTAACACAAAAAAAGCAAAATGATTTCAAATCGTTGATAAATTATGCAAAAAAGTCCAGATTAGGCATATAAATGAACAATATGGAGAGAGTGCGAATACATACATCATGCTTTACTCTTTTAAAAAACATAATTGATTATAAAGTCAACAATTACTAACAATTTTTCATATTCAAATATAAATTATATTAGGTTGTAATTTTCTGTTTCAGAAACCTTTTCACAAGTTAAAAAACAATTTAGAACGATATTATGACGGTTAGTAAAATGAAAATTAAGTTAAAGGCTAAACAACCTAAAAACCTTAAATTTACCCCAATAATCGCAAAACAAATACTTTAAATGATTTTTAAATGATTTATATATACAATATACATGAAGATCTTATTGATTTTATTGAAGACTGTTTAGTTTATTTTTAACTAAATTTCACAATCTGTCGTTAAAGAAAGTTGAGAATATTTCCCCATGACCTTGAAGATTATGTCAAGATATCAGGAAGTTCAAAAAATATGATTTAATTTTAAAATCAACTATTATATTTCTAATCTTTCGATCAGAAGATGAAATTTATGAATCATTTATAAATTACGTAGAAAACAATATAAGGATATTTGTAACAGTAGATTTCTATTATTTTGAATACTATTTATGAATAAACTTTATTTACAATATCTAGTTCTCGATTATACTAATATCTTTCTTCTAAATATTAGGAATGGCTGCGGAAATTAACAGTATTTATTTTAAAGCTCTCTTTCAAATAAAATATAAGGTCCAACCTAAATATAAATAATTTAAATACAGTTTCGTATTATTAAAAATGCATTTTTAGGTTCAATATGTTTTTATTATAGGATCTAGTGTTTCTAGCATATAGATTCCTTTTTGCAATGTTTTTTTTCACATCAAATTCAAACTTTCATACAAATACTGAATGCTTGATGAAAGAAGAGAAAGAATAATTATGATGTCTGAAAAATAATTTTACGTACTTTATAAATAAATTTGATTACATAGAAGCTAACTACATTAGAACAAGGTTCGAATACTTAATGGGTCAAGTAACAAGCGAGTGAGTTTTAAACCGGGCAAAAAATAAACAAGAAATAAAAATGTTATGTTTAACCCATCAATTAGTATAAAATTAGTATTTAAAATACTCTTTATATGTTTATAAAGCTGAATGAATATATGTTGCTGGTGAATTAGGAGCATTATCTATATAAATAAAAAAACATTGAGTTCGATAGAAATATCTAAAATCTTTCAGATATAATTCGAGAAAAGTGTAATATCTTTATTCTAAAAAATAAAGATTTTATAATGCCGATTGAATATGTAATTTCAATGGAAATGTTTTATAATCCTGTTGGATTTGTATTTGATTATTAAACTTTAAAAAAACATAGGCTCTTGCTCTTATATTAAATACTGTGAATTTTTATACCGATTATCCTATGAATCATGGATAAAATATCCCTTGCATATGTATATAAATAATTCCTCCCTCAAAAACCCAGCATGCTTGTTTGAATGAGCTAATGAAAAAATGCCTTAAATTCATTTAAAATTGAAAACATAATTATACCATTTTGTAAAAGTTAATTAATTTGTTTAAAATTCCTCAATTCAAAAATAAAAAATATTGATTAATGAACATATTGATAATTCGCAGTAAAACATTTTTACCCCGCTCTAAGTATATCTTATTGATGAATTTTATAATGGATCAAAAATAACTACAATAAAATTGAAACAGTGGGCTAACAATAAGCAATCGAGATCAAAGATTTTTGATTTTTTTATAAAAAATATAGACAAAAGGGGATACATAGTAAAATTGGCAGTAATTTCGAAGCATAGCTTAGCTAGGAAAGATTTTATTGATTAAACTAAATATATGCTTTTCTCAAATGAAATCGTATCTTTTTAAGTTTTAAATTGATAAATATTTTATTAAACATAAGATTCTAAGATATTACTCTTAGAAAAGGATATAAAAGTAGTTTTGCGCGTAAACCAATAAAATTTATATTAAAACAAATTGTAAGTCTGAGAATGAATTTTTGTGCATAAAACAAATTAGAATTTTATGTATAATAACAAAACATATGATAAATAAATTGTAAAAAAATAAGAAAATAAATCGAAAAATTATACTGTAAAAAAGATGAAAAATTCTTAGAATAGCGTCAAACTCTCTTGAATAAATGTTTACACATTCATCAGAATAAAATTCAAAAAAAAATGAAACAGAAGATGAATGGGATAAAACAAAACCGATAAATATTGGTCACCGGCGAAAAAATAAAATTATCCAAAAATTACTTTATATACCTAAAAGCTCTTATTACAAAAAAAAACTTATGAATAACTAATTAAAAATATAAATGGTGCATTGAATTCCAAATCATGTTTGTATATTGAAAGGGATCGGCTCGGTTAAAAAAAATTGAACCATGCATTCTTTACTATTTTTTGCGCATTTATTTTGACAGAAAAAATACCCCTATAAAAATAAATAAATTCGTAGTATGTGGTGAAAAGCCACATTATAAAAAAATATCATATCATACTAGCATAATATGTCTAAGTTTGATAGAAAGAATTCCAATTTATAATTATGGACAGTCTTTGGCCAGTGTTATATTTAGACATTAAAAAAGCTAGGTGTTTTAAAAATTTTTAGACAAATATTGATTACTTGAGCAACTTAGATCAATAAAAACAACAGGATGAAACTTATTAAATAAAAAAAAGATTAAATCTAAAATGATACGGTAATATTGTCTTTATACAGCCCATAATCTCTCTAATATATAAATACAATGCTTCTAAAAAAAATATTTAATACATAGAGACGTGTATGCTATCTTGGATGTCATATGTATTGTGACCTATTTTGTACAAAAAAAATGAATGACATCTAAATAACCTAACGGTCAAAGATGATAAAAATCCTAAATTAGCGAAAGAAATGAAGATTCATATTGGTATATTCATTTAGAAAAATCACTATTTTTCTGAAATTAGCGATGGAAAAGGGGTAATGACCATATTATAGTGTTCATAATGCATTTTAGATAAATTTAGAGCTTTGAGTGAATATTATCAAACCAAGTTGTCGTGATTTTAATTCTTGTAGTTTAATAGTGGTTCGATTGTGAGATAAAAATCAAATTTCTATCATATAAGATTGGTAATCACAAATTAAACCCTGACGCATAACTTTTTTAAAAATATATTAATACGGAACGAGAAGAAATAGATTTATTAGTCATAGAATAACGAAAGTCGTATTTTATTTTCAAATTAATAATATCTATGACATAAATTTGCTAAAACCTTCAATTTTGCGTTTATCTAATTTAAACCCTGCAAAATTAATTGAAGATAAATATTTATACGTGAAAGATCCAGTAAAATTCGAAAAATATAATAAATATGTGAGTATAGATACCCACTATTTTTTAAAATGTGTGAATAAAATGATGTTCTTTTTAATAATTAAAAACTTATATTTTTTAGAGCGTGAATATGAAGTCCATCGTGATCTTTGATAAGATGTAATGTTAAAAGGGGGTTATTTGGGGTGTGAAATTATTAACATTGAAAAAAAACTTCTTTTTTTAAAAATTTGGGTTTTTAGAAACATTTTAAAGAAATTTGGCGGTTGGAAAAATACCAAAGTGAAAAATTGTGGTAAGAATGAAAAATGATGCAAGAAAATAAATAAAAGGGGTTCTATTGGTGAAAGATCATTGAAAAATTGGTAATAATGGGATTGGATGCTAGTGAAGGGCTTTTAAATAAACATGAAGTTTTAAATTTGAAAGGAATTACCATATAGATTTCAATTGTTATGATAATAGAAAGGAAAATAAATAAGGTAGATTTCATTATGAATCATTTGTTTTAAATGAAATAAGAATTGAAGTATCTAAATTAAATTTTTTGAAAATTAGCATGATATAAATATTTAATGTCAATTTTATATAAATAGCAAAAAAATATTTAGATCTTAAGAAACAGGGAAATTAAAACTAAAACATCAGCAGGATAAATAGCCCTCGAGAAGTTTAACATTATCTCAAATCTCGGAAGATTAAAATACCGATATTTGATGTCTTTAAGAAACTAGATCTGTTTAAGAAAGGCAATACAAGTCGGAAACCTGATGCCGAACTACCTTGATTTTATAATTTGAAGAAACATGAAATTTTAGTATGAAAGAATTTTTACGGTTATATATAATAGAGGCATGATTATTTTTGATGAGTTGCCCGTTATATTTAAAGCGGCATTTTATTGCATTTGGGTGATAAGGTGAAATAAAAACATATTTTAAAGTTAAAGAGCAATTTTATGTGTGGAATAGTATGAGATGTATTTCAAAAGCTCATAATTATAATAAAAGATACCATTAAAATTTACAGTGATTTGATAATAAAAAGCTATAATGCGCCGTGATAACATAGTTGTTATTATAAAAGATATAAAATACATGAATAAATTCGCATGAAAGTTGTAAAGATGTGTTTAACGAAAATTAAAGTTTAAAACCAACAAAATACAATTTTTTGAATAAAGTTACATTATTTAACAAACGATGAAAAAATAATAAATATATAAAAGTAAGTGGAACATGGGTAAACAATATAATCATTCAAAAAGACCCTAAAAGATTTAAGATTATGGGCAATATTTGGCTATTTTAATGAGGTTTGGAAAACTGAAATTTTTTTAATGAAAACTCTTCGCTAAAAATTTTTATTAAATTAAATTAAAAGGAATGAAAAAAGGCAGAGCGAGTTAGATAAAATTATTTAAAATAAAGTTAAAGGTTTATGGAATTTTTTTATTTCTGATTATGAAAAAAAAATTTTCTGCAGGAAAGTACGAATCTTGGATGGTAGATGGTCTCAGGCAGATTAATTTGGATCCAATAGAAAGGCATACAATATACATAAAAATTTTCCTAGAATCTAAATTTAGATGTAAAATACAATGACAGAATTTTATCGTGGGGAATCCTGTTGTGTATTTATGAATTGGGTAAATAAAATTAAAGCTAACTAAAATGCTTAGCAAATTATTATATAAAATATCGAAATTGGAGTTCCATCTAAAAATATTTTCTTTGGATTATTGTGAATTAATAAGACGAATTATTTTATAATCGATTTTTATAAAAAGAAGAAAAGGAATCGGATTCATGAAAATATAAGAAAAGTAAGCATTTAGCCGTAAATATAGGCTAAATTATTGGAAAGCGATTCATAATTATGGGAATCCGACACCAAAAGAAGATTATCTAATATATATTGGGTAATATACATGTATATATTGACTATATGCTTTCTGTATGCCTCTAATCAATCTATGGGTAGATAAAATCCAAAAGAATCAGCAAGGGGATAAAAGGTATTATAAATTATTGTTACATCTACTAGGTATGCTAAAAAAACAAGTTATCTTTGGGTATATGAAATCCTTTAAACTGCCCAATAGTACTTCTACTATTTCAATATAATCTAGAGATTATATAATTCGTATTCTTTTGGATTATATATTTTACATGATAAACGGCACTTCTCTTAAAAAAAATAAAAGGTGGTAATATCAGTGCAGGTGAAAATATTTGTGAGTGTTTATACTAAATCAAATAATTCATGATATTTTTAAATAATTTAAAAATCAAAAGTTTCAAAGATTTAAAAAAAGACGGCTAATTGCTTAAAAGGATAAGATACAAAAAATTTGGTAAAATTTTGTGTAAGAAGATAGCAATAATGGATTAAAAGAATATTTTGCGAAAAATGTATAAAATAACGTAATATAAAAATATAATTTTATGTAAAAACAAGATAAAATATCATAAGATAGTAAAATTCAGCCTAAAAAAATACTAGAAATATATTTTAATATTGATGAAATCTAAGAAATTTACAATCTAAAAAAAAGATTGTGTTTCTAGATTTAACATATCGTCATCAGTATTATAGTTGCGATATATTAAGAGCGTTTAAAACTTTTATATAAAAAAATGAAATTCCATAAACCTTTTTGGCCTGTCATATGCATAATATCTCATAATGAACGAATGTCGCCAAATTCTTATACTGTGGCGAAATAATAATGGTATCGGTACCGCTTTTGGAGGATTCCAAAGTCTCTTTTACCGGTCAAAAATTTCTTTTCCTATAATAGGGGTATAATATTTCTTTGGAATGATTTTTACAAGATGATGTCAGATTGAATATAATTAAATATTTAATGTGTTACAGAAACAAGCTTGTGCTACTACTATCTAATTAGTTTGATAATTTTCTTTTGAATAGATGATGTTATGGTGTAAATTATAAAAAATTATTATTACCATAAAAGATTATAATAATATTTGATTTATTATTGAAATTACTTGCTCAACTAACATGTTATGATATATTAATGACCATATTTTCTAGCATAAAGCAACTTTTGGTTCATCTTGTCGCGTATTTTTATCGGTTTTTTGTTGTGAACTTACAAAATAATCTAAGTTCTATTTCATTTATCTTATAAATGATGAAACGTGGGTTACCGATCAGCAGTGATGTTTTTAAACACATTACACACAACTTAATTTGAATACTTTTGGTTATGGGTTTATTTTTTGGTTAAATATAAAAACCATCTTCTTTATATTTATCAACTTGCATTATCAATAAAGAAGGCCTACAACTTACCTATTTTGAAATTATTCTATGCTTAAACATATAAATGCCCTTAATAATTTAAATTCATCGTTGTTTCGAAATAAAAGTCCATCACAAATATATGATGAAATATTTTCTTGTTCATCATATTCAGCAAGAATTTATGTAAAATAAAATTTCACTTTTTTTAAAATTAGAAGATTTTCGAGCAGAGATAATCCACTTGATCCCGGTGCGTGAGAAAACAAAAATGACATGTGCAATACTTTCTGGTTTATCGTGCAAAAGAAGGTGTTTTTTGGGATTTAGTAAACAAATTTTTTCATGGATTAGATATGAAAAATGATTAAAATCTTATTTAATTTAGTATTTTTTAAATATAAATACCATGGCGCATGACTCTGCAAATTGGCTCGATTGCAGTAAAATCTGAATCGAAAAAATTTATTTCCAAATACATTTTGATTCAGACAGATGGAATATAAACTACGAAGCAAATTTGCGATGCTGAGAGATTCAATGATCAATTTACATGTTTTTTTGCATCCAATATATTTTTAAAAACATATTATTGATGTGCAAACTGACAAAAATCACCAATTATTTATCTGTGGTTGTGTTTTTATTCCAATATTAACATTACAGCCTTTTCATGTGGGGGTTTATTTTATTTGTATGAGAAAGATGATTTTTAATTACCATGGGGCTCTGAACATTACCATACATAACAGAAAGGATTTTTTTACACTAAAGTATGTATTATGATAAAATCTCTGAATTAGACGGGCAAAAAAACTTGATATAATTATTTATGGTGTTTTATAAGCATAAAAGAATCGAAAAATTAGTTATTAATCTTCAGTTTACTTTTTTGTATGAATTTTATTAGATGGTTGTTTATTATTCTTTTCAATAAAATTTTGTTTAAAAGACGATTTTTTTGACTTAATATCAATAAAGAACCAAGAAAAACAAGACTTTTATTCGAAAATATTCTGAATGTTTGCTTGAATATACATATAAAGTATTTATAGATATCCAACCTTTTTTTGGGATGAATTTAGGTGTGAATGTTGATATTACACTTTAAACCAATATTACTATACAAATTTGAATTCTAAATTTTATGTGATGAGAGCATGTTAACACCTTTTAAGTTTATTATAAATGTTTGGATAAACTATCAATACATATAAATCTTTAATTGCTTTGTAATAAAAAAGTTTCAAATATATTTCTCATATTAGCTATAAAGAAGCCGACAAAAGTGAATTTTTAACCTTATTACTTATCAACATTGAACATAGAAAATATTTACCTTGAAAATGAGTCTAAGAATTATATTATGCAGAAAAAAAATACATAATATCTAAAGTTTTATATAGAATAAACGGAATAGGTTTTATCAGTGGTAAAATTTAGACAATTCCTTATAATTTTGTAATGTAACAAAGGATGCATTGGATAATTTGAAGGTATAAACTTGAATGGATACGCGAGTTTCGTAGAGAAACCGGGAAGTCAGTTTAAATGAAGCAAATACACAAATATTGATTTTCCTTGCCTAATTCATGTGGCAAATAAATAAATAAGATTTACTTTGCCTATTTATTCTGCTCAATTATTATTATTATCTATATTCATAAAGTTTTGATGTTTAAACCTATATTTAAGCTATCAAGTTAAAATTTTTTTTGTTTGTTGTTTATAATTAATACTATTATCAAATTTTTTATATGATATGTTTTGTTCCATAAAAGCTTTTATATTTTTGGAATTGTTGTTTATAATTAATACTATTGTCAAACGTTTATGTGATATATTGTTCCATATGGGCTTTTTAATTTTTTTCGGGTGTATTAAATTGATTTATTTAGAATAATATATTTTACCGGAAAATTAATGCTAATAGTCTGCGTAATAATAAAAAAACCGTCATATATTCCTAAAAAAATATACGTTTCTTTTGTTTTTTATTTCCTTGTTCCTGATTTTTGGCTTATTGATTTGTGTTGTTTACTACATTTTATTGGTTGTGAGTATTCTTCTGTTATTGCACCTTTTAATATTTTCCTGGTGTTGTTTGATAATTTGATAGCCCTTTGACTTGTTATTCTGGGTTCTTATAGAAAATATCTAGCAACCAATATAATTTAATCAAGTAATTCTTTATTCAAGAGCATTTAAACTAATTTGCACCCTGATATCACAATAAGAGCTTATTCGAATATTTGTATTGCTTATATTCAATATAAAAAATTTTGGATTTAATAATAATTTTAATTTTTTGACATCTCTCCAAATCATACTATTTCCAAATTGGGTATTTAATTATTTCTTTAAAAATGCGGACTAATAAGATCTATGCATCTTTACACATGCTTTTAAACTCATCATCTTCGCCGCTACAATCATCTAAATCCCCACCAACCTTACCATAGGCCTTCACCTCATAATCATCCAATAAGCTAACAATCGTCATAGTATCCCTAACACCACATCTCTCTAAATCATCGACAAGATGGTCATATGAAGATGGTATAAGTGAAAAGGGGAACTTTCGTGGCATTTCACCAATTTTTAGTCGTTCTAATCGGTATAGGATTTCTTCTAGTCTATATATTTTATCTTCAATGTACCGATCTGTCTGGTATTCTGGCAAATTTGTTTGTATAAGTTTAATACTTTTAAGAAGTTTTTGTGATTTTCTAATTTCCACTTTTGCATCGGTAATTAACCTTTCCATTTTCTAATTATAGTACTTTTCTTTTTTCTCTTATTCTATTTTATATGTGTAGTAAATTTTAATTTAATCAATAATATATAAGGGCATTTATTGTATTTTATAGATATGTATTGATTTATATGAAATAGGTAAAAAAATCAAGGATAAATTGTAATTCAAAATCTATTATGATATTTATTTTGATGCCCAAAATAGATTGAAAAACTATGTATTTTCCAATAATTATAATTTTAAATTATTTCTGGGGTAATTTTCTTTTTATCGATTTTATCTATTTAGACGTGGTCAAGATAGTGGACATATTGCACAACTCCTTGATGCATCTATTGAAACCTTTCCCTGATCTATCTTCATCAACTGCCCATATAATTATATTAAAAATTATAAATAAATGTGTGATAAATGAAATTATTCAAATAGAATGACCATTAAGATTGTATTATATTCGATTAAAAAATTATTATGAACTTTAAACGAAAAACTGTCTCTATTTGGTTTATCCACATAAATGTATATGTTTTTAATTTTTGTGAACATCCAAAAATAAACTTTATTCATCAAATGGTAAGAGTTGAACTTAAGTGCGTATTTATCAAGGGTAAGTTTTCTCGGTTTAAAATGCTTTTAACTATAATATATCTCAATGGATTTCTTTTTTTGCACTAAGAAAGGGTTTTTATCTTGATTTCCTCAAGATGAATAGCATATTAACCTTGTATTTGTAGTGATGATAATTTTTTCTATATAGTATAAAAATTTCACTAGATACATATTTACACAATTTCAATATTTTTCTATATATTATAAAAACCAATGAAGAATCAAGTTTAAATGAGAATGCTCAGTATAATTTTAACGAATATATCTTTTTTCTCTGTGTAACCTATAGGAAGAAATATCGAAGAGTTTTAAAATCAAAAGATATTTTTATCTGAGTCTAATATGAAGAAAATATGCCGTATAAAGAATTATATATACGAAGTAAATGCGAGCACAAAGATTATACAATAATTTACCCTACATTCAATACAAATTTGCCTTATTTTTCTCTTTTTAAGGAGCATGTGATCACGACCTTATCTACGTTTATGTTATAAATTCATGCTGCGTTGCTAAATTTTCCTGTATTACAATTATCTGATTTTTTTTAACTCTAAGTAAAATAAGTTGCTGGTGAAATACATGCTTTTAGATTGTTTAATTTAAATCCTACTGGTTTTTTTCATTATAGCGTGTTTATATAGTCAACTGGAGCTGGTTTTATTATGAATATACATAAAAATAGCATATGTAGGTTTTTTTCACTTCTAAAATATAGAAATTTAAATAAAATCCAACAAAAAAAGGATATTCTTGCTTAAAGAGTCTTGAAATTTACGAAATATTTCTTGACAAAAACTTTCGAAATTAAACATAGATTCTTTGTATGAATAAAAAAAATAGTTACTATCGTGGTTTATATATAATTTCAAATTATCCCTCCATTTTTTTCCGAAGCTGTTTTTTTTAATTTTAAATTATAATCCAGGGCTATATAAATACAAAAAAAAAACACCGAAAATGTGAGTTTTTTTGCGTTTTATATCTTATTAATTAAACCTTAAAGTTATAAATGTCGTTGTGATTCGGTATTAAATGACAAAGATTTTGAACATTATTTTTTTGTGTGGCTAATTATTTTATTTTTCAAATATGCACTGAAGACGCTGAATTTTTTTAAAATAAATGTTTTTAAAGGATGTGTATGACTGGTGTGAAATGAAATAAACAAAAAATAGAGCGTTATTTGAACACAATAATGTTTTTTAGCGATAATATTTCTATCTTTTTATTCTAAATTAAATCTGGAATGTTTTTAAATTTTAAATATTTTTATCCCGGAAAAAATCACCTTAATAAGAATACTAAACACAGATCCTTAGCATAAATAGATTTTTTGATCATTAAACTCGACTTTTCGCACTATATTATCAAAATTGAAACAATATTCTAAAAAAATGATGGTAAAGGTTGAGAAACCAAAAATATATTTAAATATCCGTAAATAAGGATGTCGTTCTTTACTCTATTCATTCTTAATCGGTTTCTTTCGTTCTTAAAGATTGTTCATTTAATAAGTTAAGTATACATTCTTTTAATGCAGCTAAATTATCAGACGATTAAGTTCAACGGTTTTAATTTGACCATTTTTTTATCAAAACACCGATTCTAGGAAACATACTAATACTGGTTTTTATTGCTTGAGCTCAAGTTCGGTAATCGAGTCAAGTCGTTTTAGGGTCACAATCAAGTGATTTTTTATTAAGGTTTTACTAAGCCGTGTGTTGGTCTACAAATTTAAGCTGTATATCTTTCAGCAGGGTAACCCAAGCCCACGATATTTCCAGACACTCTCTTTTAGCATATTACAATTTCAAATATATTTAAAACAAAATTTTTTGCTGACTTTTAGTTAAAATAACAACAAATTTTTACTTAATTGGTAAAAATCACAAAGAAAGGTGTTTCATATTAATCTGGTATATAATTGAAACTTAATAAAAAAAAATAGCGGAAGACTAATACTTAAAACTGGATCAATATCGATTAGGTGCATAAAAAAATGAATGAACATGATATTTTTTTGCACTTTGTTTAATGCGATATATTAGTATGATTGAAAAATTTTAATTTAAAATATAGGGATATTGAGTTATCTGGTTAAGACATATAAATATTTTTATGCTTTAGATGTGTGATCCGGAAAATTGATTTTTACTTTAATAATCTGAAATTTTATATAGCATTCTGGTTACAATGCCTTTTAATGTATTTATTACAAGTTAATTTACAGATATACCAGTCGATCCTATATTAAAAATTTCTGGTACAGCAAAAAAAAATTGTGTGGATATGAAGAAAAACCTGATCACGTTTATAGGAATAAAGTATGGTGATTAACAGACTAATGTATAAAATATAGACATATTAATATAAATTAACGTATGTTGAAAATCTGTTTATTTTAAAAAACTTGATCACGTTGATAGAAATAGCGTATGTAGATAAACTGACCAATATCGAAAATAATGGTCAAAAAAACAATAGTAACTTTAATTACAATCATGACCTAACAGGCTCTAGGCTCCCTAGAGATCGGTGGAAAGCGGAAAAAACCACCACCTGCACGATCTTTCTTATTAAAGTACTCGGGTGTTACACTCCCATCATACCTTGCGGCTTTGATTACTGAGGGTTCAGCTAGCAGATACTAGGTGAGAGCGAGCCCCCGACGTTCTGCAACAAGTGCATTTCGGCGGGGTATTGTTAGAGAGAGATACTTATTTGTATCAAGTACCTCCTCAGGAAGTTTCATGTGGGAAGCTACCGACTCCCCCTCAAGGAGTATTCCAATCACATTTATTTTAAACCCTTCTGAACAACCTTGCTCAAAAGGGTATTTCATTGCTTGATGCTTTTTCCTTACATCTTCAAAACATTGGCACTGACACAAAAAATGCCAAATTTCTTCTCTCACTAGCTTGTTGCAGCAGGCACATCTATTGTATATCTCTGGTGGCAGCGCTTGTGTAATTACTAATTCGTTCGTGAACTTGAACGTTCCTGTTCTTAGCTTTAACAGTGCATTTACAGCTATTGGATCTAGTGCAAATAGTATTTTGCTTGTTCGTAGCTTTTTACCGCTTGTAATGTTGTACAAGTCGGCATTTCTACCGGCTATGAATGTGTCTTGTCGGGATATTCACTGCATACTTTCTATATTAACTTGGTCTAGAATTAAGTCACTGGTCATGTTTGTGACAATATGCCTGAATCTTAGCCATCGTTTTGTTTCTTTTGTCCAGGTTGATTTTCTAGACCTGAAGTTATTGGCTGAATCAATCAGTTCTGCAATTTTTCCTCTTTATTTTTTCCATTTCAGGAAACCTCATGCTCTTGTCACTGCACTTGTCACATACGGTGGTAAGATATCCATTTCTTCATAGACTCGCAGTCTGCTAAAGTTTGATTTTTTTACGATGCACTTGAGGGCATTGTCAAGTACTCGTTTCATTGGTCGAGTTCTTTCTAGACTCATCCCAAATATTTCTGTACCAAATATTAGTCTTGGTATAAGCACATTTTTAATAAGCATGCTTTTATACGCTAACGGTACTCTGATGTTGATAGAGTGCTCCGGATAGTTTCCAGAGTCCCTTTTCCTTTGTCAACTCGAAACTTGCCATCTCTTGCAGGTTGAGTTTATTGTTGATTTCAATTCCTAGGTAGACATATTTGTCTACTGTAGGAATGATTTCATTCGCATATTTAATTGGTTCCATCATTAGCCAATTTTCATCGGAGTTTATTTTTATTAGTCCACATTAACTTGGATTTAATTCCATTGGTTTTCACTGCACCAGAGTTTTATCTGTTGCAATTTTTTTGTTAGTTCGTCTCTTGTCGAGGCAACTATTACTGTGTCATCGGCGAACAAAAGCCCGCTTAGACCACCTTGTATACCTTCTACAGGTTTTTTCTCTTGTTCCTCTATATACTGTTGTAGTATATATTAAAGATTAGAGGAGATGTGGGACACCCTTGCCCTATACCTCTCTCGTATTTGTGGCCAGAACTGTTTTATTTCCAATATTAACCTTAATTTCCGTGTTTTGATACATCCTTTCTATGAATGCTACAAACTTTGGACCGAGTCCGGCTTTCTTAAGTCGGTTAAAAAGTCGTTGGTGTGGAACCAGATCATATGCTTTCTTGAGATATAGAAAGCACAAATAGGTTTTATCAACCCTAATCCTAGGTCTTGTGCATGTTTCTTACAGAGATGCTGCCTGGATTACACATTCTTCTTGTGTAATAAAACCAGGTTGTTCCTGTCTGGCTAGGCTATAGTCTTGACAGTCTATTTGTAGCCTAGCAGCTAGAACTTTTGTTATTATTTTAAGGAAAGTATTAATTAATGCAATGCCTCTATAATTGTTAGGTTCAAATTTCCCCTTTTCTTGTGTATAGGAATGACTATACAGTCCTTCCATATTTTTGGGAATTCTTCGGTGTGAAAAATCCCATTTAACAATATTACTATTGCTTTTGCTAAGTTTCTGGTTGGCATCTCCTCATTGGATACCAGCTTATATACCTCTCCAGGTATTCCATCGAGTTCAGCACACTTGTTATTTCTCATGTGCAATAACACTTGCCGGATTTCAACCCATTCGATATTTTTATCGGTGATGTTTGTAAACTTTCCAAGTTTACTTGTATCTTTCACTTCATTTGATTCACCTATAGTTTTACACAGGCTTCCAAAGTGATTTCCCCATATTTCTACGGATTTTTCATGGTCGTTTTCTACAACCCTCGAGACAGGATCATATACAGCTTCGTCTATTTTGCCCCTGTTTTGAAGTTTCGAGTGAGTTTTCACCCACCCCCAGACCTTCTTTGGGTCTTTATTTTTAGTTACAGCATACCTTTTTTGATATATCGAAGGTATGCTTTTCTTTTTGACATGTTTATAGCTTGTCTTAATTTTTTCTTTTTCAGCTTCTAGTTCATCTAGAGTATCCATAGATTTTGAGACACGTCTATCTATGCGTCTTTTTCTGTATATTGCATCTTTAACTACTCTTGGTAGCAGCGATTCTTTTCCTATGAAAGTTTTTGTTTCAATAACTTTTTCATAAAAGAGTTTTTGTTTCAGCTCTTTGTTAAAAGTATCAATACTTTCTCCTATTGTGTTTCCACTCAGAAAATTATGGTCATATTGATGAAAATTAACGTATGTTGATAAACTGTTCTATATTAAAAACTTGATCACATTAAATGAAATCAATGTATGTTGTTACATTGTTTAACATTAAAAAACTTGATCACATTAAATGAAATCAAAACATGCTGTTACATTGTTTTATATTGAAAATGTTGGTCATATTAATAAAAATACGAATGTCGAAATCCTGTTTGAAGCTAAGTAAATATGTTTACTAGTAAATGAACTCTCAACGATTCGACAATTCATAACACTAATATTACTATATGCCATAACATGGGCTATTGTGGCCCCCAAATACCATAAGTCGTATATTAAGGCGTTGGAAACGCAAGCAAAAGGAAGATAAGCTGAAACAATAGGAATGAGGAAAACACTTAAACCAATAGGTCTTAAGAGAAGAGGGTTGTGAACATGATAAGGTGAAAAGAAGTATAAGCCAAATTTGTTCTGTAGAGCGATCTAAAATTTTGATAGCTAGAAATGAAATTAATGAATAAATAAAATTTAAAAGTATTTTTTTCACATAATAGATAGAATAATAAGTATGTTAAGATTGGTGTGGTATAATAATAAGAGATATAGTTTGTGATTTTTAGTAAAATAATGTTTCTTTTCTTTAATTGTTAATTTTTTCGATGTATCCATTTTCGACAACAAAATTTTCATCATTTTCGAACCCTCTGATAACCTCGTCAAAAACCGAAACATCCCCAAAGGTTTTTCGCAGATCCTCGATTCGAATTTTACTTTTTCCGATTTTTTCTTTTATTCTACACGCGTATTCTTTGATTTCATTTTTCCGGAATGCGCTTTTTCCCGTGCACACCATTTCCATATCAATTTTTCCAGTTTTTGGGTCGATTGCGTACATTAGCATGGATTCTCTGATGATTCTGAAAGCTTCGCTGACGTCAAGTTTATCGACGTATTTAGCAAATCTCATTTTAGCATGGGCTTCGGATAATCTTATTAGGCTTTCGAGTTGTCTTGTTGTGGCAGTTATGGATTTTCCCTTGTCCATTTGTCGTAAGTAAATATAGTTTTGGCTGAGCATTTTTTTGGCTTCTTTTGAAAGAATCGGTTTAATTTTTTTACATTCAGTGATGTAATCTTTGAAATTTATTGGGTTTAGATAAAATTTATCTGGATTATCGATTTCTCCGTGGTGTATATGCTCGATGTTAGATAAATCCATTTCCGTTACATCGTCGGTATTATTTGTGGATTCATTTCCATAGAATCCTACGATGTGTTCGCCTATTTTTCTATCGTTTTCAGTATCACTTTTGTCGATCATAATTCCAACAACGTCGAATCTTGAAAGAAGAGTTGGAACTAAGTTTATATTCTCGATAATGCTTTTTTTGGGGTCATATTTACTTTTAATTGGATTACATGATGCGAGAATACTGCATCTTGCATTTAATGAAGTTACGATTCCTGCTTTTGAGATTGAAATAGATTGTTGTTCCATTACTTCGTGAAGAACAGCACGTGTAGTATCGTTCATTTTGTCGAATTCATCAATACAACAAATCGAGTTGTCTGAAAGAACGAGGGCACCCGGTTCAAGAATATAATTTTTAGTTTCTGGATCTCTTGAAACTGATGCAGTTAAACCAACAGCAGAAGATCCTTGCCCTGAAGTATACATTCCTCTGTTGCTTATTTTATGCACATATGTCAGTATTTGTGATTTAGCAATTCCTGGATCCCCGACGAGAAGAATATTTATATCACCTCGTAGATTCGTTTTTCTTACACCTCCAATTAGTTGTAAAAGAATGGCTTGTTTTATTACTTTGTGCCCGTAAATTTGTGGTGCAATTGAGTTGGAGAGTGTTGCATAAAGAATTTCAAGGGAAAGATTTTTTGTTTTTGAAAGTAGATCGATATTTGGGGTGTGGGAAATATTGTCACCAACAAAAGACATAAAAGACTTTTCCTTAGATGTATTATTATCAATACTATCAATATTTTTAGATGTATTATTCTCAAATGTATCTTTAATATTATTATCCAGATTACTATTACCACCTTTACTATTACCACTGTTAGATTTACCACTGTTAGTATTACCACTGTTAGATTTACCACTGCTAGATTTATCCTGGTTATGCTCATCTTTTACAGTATTATCATTACCATGCGTATCTTTATTATTCTCATCGATATTATTATTGTTTTCTACGTGAGTTTCTCTTTCAAAACTAAACATTTCAACATAAACATCAAAAGAACTTTTCATAAAAACATTTTTTCCGCCATCTTTAACACCCTTAACTCTCATAACCCCTGTAATACGAATACGATCACCTGCAAAAAGGGTATCACAAAGATTATTATGTGCATGAACAGATATTGTTAATGGCATATTTCCTGGGGGCACCAACGAAGGAAGCTCTTGCAACTTTAAGATTTGTTTATCAATAAATCTCGACATAGACTTTTCAAGGGCTAAAGTGTATTTTGAATGACATCCTGGACAATCAACATGATTACTCACAGTTTCTGTAGATACCTCATACGTGTATTTGCATGAGAGGCATTTATATGTCGCATTTATTAGGGATGGAATAATCTGGGATGTTCTGGTAACAATTCCACACACTGTAACTAATTTTTCTATAAGAGAAGGATCAAGTAATCGGATAGATACTGAATATCCTATATTATATGGCCTAAGTGTAATATTAGTAATTGTTGTCGTTGGTGATTTTTCATAAATAAGCTCGGCAATGGAATGTTCTAGAATAGGTATCAGATCAAGAGGATAGTTATGCAACGAATTGAAAAGAGAAGGTGGAAGAAGGGCACAATTTATATAAAGAGATGGTTGATTCTGTTGTGATGAGATTATTTCTGAAATAAGATTTATATAATTATTGTTAATGAAATCTTTGAATTGGTCCGATGTTTCTTGGATATTGATCGAAGTACCCCAAATCACACGGACTCGATGTGTCTCAACAACCGGAATATAAGTCTCTGTCTGCGAAGGTGTGTTGAAGCTCGTGTTTGGATCTTGACTTGCAGTATCATAAGTGAATTGAGATGAAATATTTGATGGTTCCATTTGGGGCAACAAAATTTAAACAAAATATATTTTATAATAGGACTAAAATAAATACCCCATGAAAATTTAAAATTTAAGATAAAATATTTATAAATATATTTGTAAATGAATATGTTAGTAACGCTTGATCAACTAAAAATTAAGATAAAATATGAAAATATATATTTTATAATAGGACTAAAATAAATACCCCATGAAAATTTAAAATTTAAGATAAAATATGAAAATATAATTTTTGAATAACTCTAAAAAAAATAACATGAGATCAATTTAAAATTGAAGATAAAATATTTATGAATATATTTGTAAATGAATATGTTAGTAACGCTTGATCAACTAAAAATTAAGATAAAATATGAAAATATAAATTTTGCGATAACTCTATAATAAATAGCATGAGATCAATTTAAAACCGAAGATAAAATATTTATAAATATATTAGCAAATGAATATGTTAGTAACGCTTGATTAACTAAAAATTTAAGATAAAATATGAAAATATAAATTTTGCGATAACTCTATAATAAATAACATGAGATCAATTTAAAACCGAAGATAAAATATTTATAAATATATTTGTAAATGAATATGTTAGTAACGCTTGATCAACTAAAAATTAAGATAAAAATGTCAATAAAAAAGGTTTATTTATGAGTTTTGACTCTCGAATTCGTACAACGAAAAATTTCGGTAAATTCTTCTAATCACATCATATTTATAATCTTCTTCCATATAGCCTCGTTTCGAGGCTTATTATATCCCTTAAATCCTCAATCTATTTTTCGAGTCTTAAACTGCTTCGGTTCGCATTTCTAACTCCTTAATATATGACCTATGGTATTTTGTGACAGCTGCATTCCATTTGATTCGTACGGTACCATAAATTTTAATACGCATTATTTTTTATTTATAGTTAATTTTCTCTTTTTATCAATTTCATCTATTAAGACGTGGTCAGCCCATTGGTAACATTGCAAAACTCTTTGATATATCCTTTGACACCTTCCCCTGATATATCTTCATAAACTGCACTTCTTCTTTCGTATGAGATAAGTTCACGTGTCTTGCGAAGTATGAGAGCTTGCATGTATGCTTCTACTTCTTCCTGGATTTTTAGCCCCTTAACATATTTTTAATTTAAATAATAGATATGTTTTATAATAGACTTTAATTAAATACAACACGATCTGTTTAAAATTACGCATGAAATAAAAAATTAAAATAAATTAGTATCTTAATATTTATGCATCGATTTCGGCATTGTAATTTCCGATTTTCTCTTAAAGCATAAAGTGATTTATAACCGTGGACAAAAATCTCTATATTCTTGGCTATATCCTCTTCTCTTAGATTTAATTAGATACCATTCCTCTGCAAAACCTATTGGTTTGAGGACTTTCCTCAATCGTATATATTTAATATGTGCCACGATTTGGTTTGTGCTTTCGAGTTTTTTTAGTACACTTTTTGATATTGTTTTGTAACTCAATTCCATGTTACAACAAATTGTATAATGTGGAAATAAAAACGAATAATATTATTTATAATTGACTTGATAGCTTGAGATGAGTTGGTTACAAAATTACATAAAAAATAAATTTAGGACATAAAAATCTAGATGAAATAGTGGCATACATGCAAACTCTCATTATTGAAGCCTACTTGAATCGCATCATTTAAGAGAAGAAGAGCAGTTAGTGTGTATAGATCTGGGCAAAAGATGCATTGGAAGTTCTGCAATATTCCCAATGAGCTAACTACGTCTCATTAAATAAAATTCATAAAAAGAAGAAAATCAACCCATTAAAAAACAAAGTTTATAAAAACTCGATTAAATACCCCAGATCAATTAAAAAAATATTGAAAATTAATACAATTTATTTATTCATGTGTTTTTTGACGGCTTGAATTTATATAGGCTAAACCTTTGATTGTTCTATAAAACAAATCCGGCTAATACTCATTTAAATCTCCCTATCTTATAAATCTTTGTCCCATACTAAGCTCAAATAACGGGGATGATTTTTATTATTCTTGGTCCAACTAAAGACGCAAACATGGCCTAAACTATTCCTTAGCCTAATAATGTTGCAAAGGTAAAAAAACAATTTTTTTGCAAAAAAAATACACCGATTAAAATTTAGAGCGCATCATTATGTTATTTAAAACCTTTAATCCTTCATTAAAATTAAAATAATTCATGTGAAATACGGTAAATTCTTAAGAAATTAAAAATGATTTACTGTATTTTAATAAATAATAAATTATCTATTTTTTTATGGTTTAAATTTCGCATATTTTTACTTTTAAGATAAATATTAACATTTTAACTACATTTTTAATAGTGATGCTTTTATATCTGATACTCAATTTCAACAAAATAACAAAAATATTTGGAATTCAACTGTAGTTATTTAGAGGCTTTAGAACGAATCTTTATATCAATCTAATAATTAATCGCGTCAAGAATCCACCTCTTACTGGAGGATTCGTGCTATACACCTGATCTTATTATACAAAAATTATTTGGCTATTCAGCAATCATATTCTACAATTTTTAAAAGGTAAATGAGGATTTCGTTGTATTTTATAAATGCACAAACAACGAATGTATAGTATATTCGCATTTTTTCAGACAATATTTTTAGAAAAAAATTTGCTAGTATTTATTAATTTATATTGTTTTTAAATGTACCGAGAAAATACATATGCTAACATCATCTCATAAAATGTTAATAATCTGTCTTTTCATAATAAATTCATTGAATTAATATTCATCGACATAAATTTGCCATTTTTATAGATAAAATAATTCCATGATTTTTTCATCTAATATATCAACTGTTTTCTGATAGAACGTTGTGTCATCTCTTGTAAACCCGTCATTCCATTTTTTTATAAATAGATGACGAAAGCTTTCCTCCATTGCTGAAATATAATATTACCGCTTTCTAGATTTTCTCTTTTTAAATAAATTAAAGCAATTGTTAATATAGAAGGCAATAGGAACTGTGTATTCTATTATTACAGTATAATTTTGCATGTATTAAGCAAATTTTGTTCTATGTAAAAATTGATACCCTCTACCGCTTTATTTTTAAACCATGCATCCTGGATTGTGTATTTTTAGAATTTATACTAGGTTTAAATTGCACTTATTTTTTTCTTAGCTTTTACAGAATTAAATATTCAAATGTTAGCAATATTTTTTCTTTCAGTTTTTAACTACACAATCTGCCCAAGCTTTAAAAACAATATAGAATTCATTGTATGAAAAAAAGATTGAATTGTAAGATAAAGACAAAAATAAAATCAAACTATGCATAATTAATATACCATAACCTCTTCCGTGCTACCTGATTCATTTATTCCAGTATAAAAGATTCAACCTTAAAACACTACACAAAACACAGGAATAATATTTAATATATTCAATTGCTTTTATTTTTATTATTCTTTTTTTTTATGTTAATTTCTCGCTAATTTTGCTGTATAAGAGTATAAATATTTATTTTCTTGTTAAATATTTGATTATATGTGAAATTAAAGATATAAATACATGCAAATATCTCTTAAAATCTTTATTATATATTTGAGTTATAAATAGATAAAAAAAATATATACCTTGATTCATTTAATACCAATTCTTTTAAATTAAAATATGCGATTTGTAAATTTTATTTTAAGATATTATAAATTTTATTGAACTTCAAGTTTCATATTGGTTATGTTGAGATACTTTGCATTTTTTAAAAATATATCCCTACATAAATTTTAAAAGTAGGTTGATTTTCAACTATAATGCTATAAAAAATTCATTAAAACCTTTTTAAACATCATTGGTCTTTAAAAAAAAATTGGCTTGCAGATACTCTCAGTTTTAACAAGAGTAAAGCATATAAAACGTGTGTTTAAACAAAAAATGACATCGATAAGATTTTTTTCTGTCAAATAAAACCCTAGTTATATTTTATAGATCGTTTTGGATATATAAAGATATAAAATCATATTTTATACAGATTTTCGGTAAAATTTTACTTTTTTTAAGTTATTTTAGTTTCTATTATGTGATAACTCATTTTTCCAAAAAAAATATGTAACCCTGATTATTTTTCCATAATTATCGAGTTATTTATAAAGGCTACCTGATTCGATGCTTAAATATATGCAGAATGAATATAACTATTCCATTTTTATGTTTTATATCTCTTAAAAGGTTTTATTTGAATAGTTACTAATCTGATAACACCTAAAGATTTATTTAAAAAAAATTTATCTTTTGAGCTGGATGTTTAATTGATCTATTGATGTAAATGCCCCAGAATCAACTCAATCCATATTATTACATATATATGTCTTATAAATAATTATATGGTGATTTGTATATCTTAAAATTTTAATTTGCATGATTTCTTGCATTCTAACTAGAAAACATATTATGTTCATTTTATTTTATCATTTGTTGACATGTATCTGTTTAAAAAACTAGTTTGAAAACTTTATGTGCCTTTGAAGGTCATATCCCCACATATATATTTTTTATTCCAACATAATTAAATTATTTTATAAAGCGAATATTATTTTCTTGATAATAATTTGCATTATAATCGATTAAATACTATAAAATTGTAAAGAATAAACCTTTATTTTCTATTTTTTTTGTTTAAACGATAATGATGATTTATTTATTTTTTTGTGTGAAAATAATCGTCGATTTAAATCAAATTGTTTTAAATAATGTTAACCAAAAATCTGCTACTCTTTTCGAAGCGCACTGAATAATATTCTGATCATTACAATGATATAAAATATATGTAAATACACAGTTTTATAAATATTCTGTCATATTGTATTCATTTCTGTCATTTTATTTATTTGATGAGCATGCTTTTGCCAAATAATATAACAAGAAAGGGCTTGATTAGAGAAAAATCAACGATATTCTCACAGTTGTATTTACATTTGCATTTAGAAAATCTTTTTTGGGCTTATATAACCTTTACAATCATCACCGTAAAACTACGACAATAATTTTTTTTATTGATTTTACTTTAAAATAGCTGCATGCTTTTTTTTTTATTTGCTGCTGTATTCTATAAGCACCATAATATTAAATTTGAGTTAATAAAGAAAAACATAATATAGATTGTATTTTTATCAGAGGATACTTATATATTGAGAATTTAAAAAATCTTTTATTTGTTAATAGTAATTTTAAAACAACTTCGACATTTTGAAATAAAAAACTCGTTTTATAACTTATTTAATTGTTGATTCATGGTATATTTACGTAAAAAACGTTTATTTGTTATTGTTTAAATGTTTCGATCTACAATTCAACTTATTTTATTTGTTTTTTTACCATGTTGAATAAATTAATTAGAATATATGCCTAGAACAGTTATTATATCAAAATAACTCTGTATTTTATTATTTTTATAAGCTTTCGCTTTGTTGGACAGGCATCTTTGATAATTAATCTTTAGCTTTCCTCCTCAATGTCGCTAAATTTTTGAATTTCTATAATATCGACTATTCTTTCCCCCACACTAGAATATATCATCATATTTCAACTCCACTTTCAATCTATATTTGTCTTTGATAAACACACAAACCTTTCTTATAATTTTAACTTCTGTTCGAAGTTTTTGTTGTTAGTTTTGATACTTTAATTGGTATTAAATCCATAAAAATGTGATCTTCATAGAATTTTATTTAAAAAATAGAATTTCGGGCATTTTTGTTCTGTTGACCTTGAAATATCCGAAAATTCCGGAATATCAAAATTCGATCCTGTACTGAAATTCTGTTTTGTACTTTTCATTGTTACAAATTTAAAATATAGTTTGACAATTTATCTAATAAATTTTATTCTATACTTCGGTAAACCACTATATAATTGACTGTTTTTCGTTCGATGGATATTTTTTTTTGTTCAAGCTTTCTATATTTCTTTAGAACATGATTGTACACATAAGTTTTAATGATATTGCGAGTTGCATATATTAGAAGAGAAAAGAAAGAAACGATATAATTTTTGACAGTACTAAATGATTTTTAATCACAGTGTCAAAGTGTGTATTTTTTTTCGCTTTCATACATCGTGTTTTTATTCCCTTTAACATGAGAAATATTTATATTGATTATTTACAAAAAATTAAATTGATAAATATAAAAATAATCTTGATTTCTCAATAAGAATAAACATAAATTTCGAAAAAATCCCGAATTACCTTTACAAAATATTCAGATAAGAAATCAAAAATTCCATTTTAATTGAATTTCAAAATTATTATTCCACGAGATCCACTAATTAAAACTTGAAGACGCCTCTAAGACTTAGATACGCTTCAAAAGCCTTAAGAAAGTTATTGTGAATTTACTACGAACATACAATATTTTCTTATATAATGATTAAATTTTAATTTTTATACAAGAATATCTATCCAAAGTAAATGCATAAAGAAATAATGTGAACATGAAACAAAAAAAAATTATCAAATGCAAAAAAATTCACTATGGAAATCTACAGTATCATAATTTTGAATTTAATTATGATTCTGAGATATAATTAGCACCAATTAAAGATTAATGTGTTTATATCAATTTATTAAACCAATGAGAGAAATTACGCCAAAATATTTTCATTTAAATTAGTGTCCTAAAATTAAGGAAATGCACATTTTTTTGGTCTAACAAATAATTACTTTTAAAGATTGAATTTATCCCGTAGTTTAAATTCAATATAAAGTTTTAACATCTTTTTAAAAAATTTAATTCTTGGTCTTTAATTGTTCCTATATTAAATAAATATGCAATGATATATTTTTTTTACAAAATTATCGATTTTATTTACTATATGAGACCCTAAAACTTTTTAAGAATTTCAAACCCAAAATATAGAATAAAATTATGCTATTATTATATAAAACACAATTTTTTAACTACTTATTCATTGGCTTTGTAGTTTTTCATGGCTTTTTATTATTTTATGCGACCAAATTTTAAATAATAAATTGGATTCTTTAAAAGAACACTTATTAAAAAAAGCGCCGTAAATCGTCGTATTTTGGCTTAGAATATTTCATTACACAATACTATTCGCTTCAATAATTGCGATTTCACGTGATTGTATTTTTCCATAAAAAGGTTACTAAAATCATTATCCCTCATAAAATTTCGAAGTTATTGAAAATCCTTTTTCTTAAAATTATTTTTATCATTAATCATCATTTAAGTATAAGAATTTTTATCTGGCGTTGAAAATGTTTACAAATCTGATAATTAAATATCAAAATCAAGAAAATATATTGTTGGTTTATTACTTTTTTTAAAATTTACACAGAAACCTCGTAAATAATTGTATTTATTGTAAGAAAGATACATAATTGTATAATTACATTAACTTTGAGCGATTTAAATCTGATTCATACATTTTAAATTTAATAAAAATAATATACAGTACAGAAAATTAAATTATACTTATGTTACAAATTTTGTACAAAATTTCAATGCTTGTTTTATACGCCTAAAGTTTGCTTATTCTTCATGTGCTTTTTTTTTACGGTTTTCAAGTTCAAATTTGAATTTTATGCAATTTTTTTCATAAAATTATCAGCGTTTTATAGAAAGTACGTTGTTTTAATAAAAAAATTTTAATTATAATATAATCTATTTCAATGTTCATATCCGTATGTTCCAAACGGAAAAAATCTATTTGAAACCATACCATCGAAAATTCCGTTGTAGAACATATTGCGATCACTAGTTCCCAAAACATCGTTTGGAGGTGTTCCAAATTTCGGAATAAAATAGAATCCGCTCATTTGTCGAATAAGTGGATCCCCTGGTTTAAAAGGTGTTGTCTGATCAAAAAAATAATCATTCATTGGCATTAGCCCCAAAGAAAATTGTATAAGCATCATCATCAGCATTTCAATTATTCATAATAGTTCATTTGAACTTTTTGATCTTGATGAAACGATATCTACCAATCGAATCCCGAATTCTGCATTTTTTTATTTGATATTTCGAGTTAAAGGAAACGCAACTATTTGTTAATTTGCAATCATCTAATTACAATGTATCAACCTATTGATTATAATATTTCAATTAGTAAATAATATTTTATTTAATGAATTTAAAACACAAACATATATGATTAGACTCGTCAATTGTTAAATTTTGTTTTAAATCATGCAAAATCACCTTTTTAACAAGTAGTATGATTCATTTTGTATTTTCTATTCTTAATAATAAATATTGGTTGATTTTATATAAAAAATCGCATCGAACAGTTTTTGGATATGTTTATATAGGAAATAACCTGAATTTTAATATCCAGCTTCTAGGATGTTTTTTCCTATTATACTTCGAGGAAAAAATCTTTTTGATAACAATGATGGACGTTTTATACATTTAAGTTGTGAATTTTATGTGTAGACCATATTACGGCTATTTATATTTTTATCATTGAAAGATATTTCAAAATATTTTGAATATATTTGATCTGGGTTAAAAATGTCAAGAAAATAGACAAAACGGATTTCTTAGACTCAATTTTAAAAAACTAAATATCGTGTTCATAGGGTAAAATACAAAATAAAAACACTTTAATCAATAAACCTACACATTATAAAATTATGCTCAACCTAATAGCAGATCAAAGATGGTTGAAAATTTTTATAATGAAAAATAGGATTTTATTATGGCTGAATATAATAAAATAATAAAAGATTATTATGATAATATCAAGCTAATTTTTTTGTCTTTAACCATCTTAATAAATGGTTGAATAAAAAAGTCTCGCTGTTTCTTAAAGTATGTTACATTTTGGGGCTTCATAATTTATATGTAGCACAAGATTATTTTTATTCGGTTAAATAGAATCCCTTTGAAAGGTGCCACCTAAAATTCTAGATTTTGTAATTTAGGGGTAATAAATCAACGAATGCTGCAAGATGTAGTGTATTTCATCGAAATAAATTATTTAATTCAACAGGTTTCTAAAATATTCTTTTAATATAGATTCTTGCATATAATAATAAGTAAAAAAGTTCAAATCCCCATAAGAAAAATGCCGTTTTCATCTTAAAAAAATATGTCTAGTATTTCGAAAAAACAGCACATGCAGTATTGTTTTGTTTACTAGGTGTTTAATTTATACTCTTAAAAGCTGTTAAAGTTAATATTGATTAATTTAATATTAATAAAAGAAAGAAACACTGTGGAACCATCACAAGATTCATAAATATGTGTTTAAATAATTAACTGGACAGTTGGCCTCTAATTTCACAAAAAAACGGCTTTAATAAAACGATAAAAAAAGAAAATATAAAACTTTGAGCATAATAACTATAATGCTCTACCGTGATTAAATTTAAATTTCACTTTTTATTACTATTACATATAGTGCGTAGCTGTGCATATAATTTGGAATTTTATCAATCGAAGATAATTTAATTTCCATTTTGATAGGAAGTCTTTCGAGAGAAAGTGATCTTTTCTCTGCTAAAACCGATCTCTTATATATAATAAAATTTTCTTTTTGATCAATTCGAATTCTTTAAATTATATTTTTCGTAGGCTAACTAAGATTTTTGATTTTCCAAGCGCTTTTAATTTTTAAACAGATTAATTTGCCATAAAAAAATCTTTATATTATATAGTTATTTTTTTAATATAATCTCTATATATTTCGTAAGAGTAGAAGCCAAATCTATATTCTTTTTATGCATCTTAAAGTAGTGTTCGTGAAGATATGAATTTTTTTATTTCTAATTGATTTAAGGCTTATCTTCTACATCTTTTTAAGTTTTATGATTTTTAAATAATAATTTATTTATTTGAGATGTATATTTGACATTATGTATATTAGCCCTTCGTCACGAAAACCCTAATATAAAAGTCAAGATGCTGACTGTTGATATTTTTTCAAAGAAATAAACAAAAACTCTATTCCCATTTAAAGATAACTAGTATTTTGCGTTATTTTTAACATGAAATATGATCAACTAGAAATGAATTCTGAAACATCTATACGAAACTTAAATAAAATATTTATTTTTAAGTATACAAACGAGCGTTTATTATAATCTTAATAATAGTTGATATTTCAAGCAGCATTACTCTACTTTTGGTGTTTTTTAATAGAGAAATTATCATCCTTTCGAAGAAATAGAATGCTGGAATTAATACTTAATTCAATATCAACTACCCGATAGATTTCTTTAATTTATAAAAGAAGACAGAAAATATCAATATTATTTATTTATATTCTTGAATTTTAATATATAAATCCTAATATATTACAATAATTATTGTAATTTTAAAAATATTTCAAAAATTCATTTCAAAAATAAAATAACAAAAATAATAAAAATTTATGTAAAATAAACCTTTTTTTGTGCACTAATTTATTTTTACGAAAAATTGTTTCATTCGAAAATTAATAACTTAAAAACATCAAAAATAAACAGAAATTTTTATTGGTATTGTAATAATTCTTATTTCTAAAGAATTTTATATATTTTTTAAAGTCATTAGAATTTAATATATAAATATCAAATCTTAAATTGCTTTTTTGCTCCTTTTATATCTTTTGAAGCCATCAAATTAGATTATTTTCAATAATGGAACTTAAACTACCCCTCTTAGTGCCATAAATTTTAAAATAACAGAAGTTTCGCAAGAATAATCTAAGGAATAATGCTTGAAGATATAAAATCTAAACATAACTTTGCAAATTAATATGATGAGAACCACTATAAAATATATATTCTTGGTTTTTTTTGCATTTTTAAATATTTTAATCGATAGTAATGTAGTTTTACGATCAAATCGATATTTTTAACCTTCAACTTAAAATTTCACTGTAAGCTCCATATTTTAAATATTGAAAGCCTTTAAATGCTTAATGATTTTCACAATCGGCATTATTTATGGTATTTAACTCAAAATTACTTTAAAGATAAATATTTTTTGCACAAATATTTTATTCGCAGATTGTAAGTCCAGATTGCACTATTTCACACATTTGCTATTTGCGACATGCAGCTTGAATTTTCTGCAATAAAATCAAATTTACTCTTTTTTTGAATATTTTAAACGCTAAAACCCATATTTATATTATTTTACCCATTAAATTGGGCTTTGTGTGATTAATTACCCTAATGTAGCATAAAATGAACATTTCACTGTGAAGTATAAAAAGAAATTTTTAAAATTATGTATTAACTAGTAATGGATATAATATATTTAAAGGCAATAAAATAAAAATTGTGTCATTTTCTACAGATTTTATTTTTTCGAATTATCCTTTCAACAAAAGACCATTAGAATTAATGTAAAATATAAATCGTGAAGCTTTGATTATTATTGATTGCATAAATGTATCTTCTGTAGTCTTAAATCTAAAAATAAGTCAAATAAATGTATGAAACTTTATTTACTTACTCTATAAAAAACCTTTAACAAAAAAATTTATTGTGTTGTTCGAACCTTTTGAATCTATACTCTTATTAAATGGTATTCGAATCGTTTAAATATTTTTAGAAAACAGTTGCAAATTCTTAATTGCTTTATATGGCATACTTTGGTATAATTTAATAACTACAAGCATAAAATATCAAATTTTTGTTTTTTTGAACCTTTGTACAATTAAAAAAAATGGTTTCTTTTATTATATATAAACTTGGTTTTTCGCAAATATTCGCAATTGATGGACATTTAAACCCTCTGGATCATCAATTCTTTCAAATGTAACTTCCCAATGTTGATTGCTTCCACTTTTTCGCTCCATTACGATTGATAGTGAAGATTTTTTCTACTTTAAAGATAAAAATGGTGTTTTATCATTGGTATGGATGTTATTGTATATATTTTTTGTTATTTCTTCTGTTTATAGCTTTTTGTGTTATTTTAATGTATCTCATAGATCATTGACCGTTTATTGAATTCGGAAATCTGCTGCATTTTTTCGCTGCGTATGGTATGTTCTTTTATACACAATTTCTATTTTATAGGTTTATCTTTCTTGATTCAATTTTATATTTTTTTTTCTTAAGATTTTGTATCATTATTGATAATCCAAAATGGTATGTTTCTAAGAAATAGAGAATTTAAGAGAAGAAACTAATTACAATGATTTATTTGTGCAATTTTCGACCACAATCTTAAATTAAAATATTTTAGTAACCAAATTTTAAACGCGCAAAGAGTTGTTACTTTACCAAACACGTAATTAAGGCCTTCCAATGCAAATAATACAGTAAACAATCGTAGACTGACAAACACTAATATAAATCTTTTAGCTTGTAACATACACAGGATAGCGCTTCAACATATTGACTATATTTTGAACTCAAGAGCAAATGATCAAAGCCAGTATTGGCAAAAGAAGATATTTTCTAGAAGCGATGACCCGATGAAAATGGTCAAATTGAAATAATATCATCTTTAATTTAAGAGAAGAAGAAATCGTAACAGGTATAGATAAGATATATTCCGTAAAGTAATAAAGTTAAGATCGAAGAAGAAAAAACAACACTCAAAATACACAATTAGAACACGAAAAAAATATTTAAATTATAACATGCTATAGTATTATTAGGTTGTAATTTTACATCTTTTTACATGGATTTAGATTTTCAGTAGAAAGTGTGAACCTAACAAAAATCGATAAGAAAACGTAATGAGTCCAGGGTTGGTGATTTATTTTTATAATCAATGGGTTCTAGAATATTTTTATTGCATGGTAATCTTTTCTTCGATATAATCACTAAATATATATTTTAGCAACTCATGAATATCGATTGCACTCCTATGAACATTTGTATCATGCTCTGCCCATTCAAATTTTCCGAACCCATTTGCTTTAATAAATCCATCAAGTATCTGTACAAAACTATTATAGTAAAACTTGTACTCAATATTTTGGCACAGCTCTTCGCTCGAATGCATTAAGGGTGTTATATTCATATCAAAATGTCCACATATGAATACAACAGCAATATTTAGTTCCTCATTTATTGATTTTCTGCGATCTCTTTCGGAATTTAACCCAAAACGAAAGCAATTTAAGCAACCAACAAAAGATTCGAGATATGTATTATATCTGTCCTTATTTATCGAGTTAGCAAGTTCTTCAAATATATCAATTTCGATGAGCAAAACATTTAATTTCGACATTTCCGTTTTTTCATCTGCCAATGCACCCAGATATTCATCTAATCTCGTTCCTAAATTATGTACAATTCCTTTATCGACAAAATCAAGATTTTTATATTTGTTTTTTGAGGAAAATTTTTCTATTTTGGAAAATGATTCTATATTTTTTATATCATCGACAAAAACATCATCATGATAAATATAGCTAATTATGTCACTAGCCAATTCTAAGGAATCGAAATTATCATTTTCCTCAATTTTCGCAGACCTCACTTTCCCTAATATTTTTAAATTTGTAGCTCGTTCAATCGCTGTAATTATGCCTGTTTCGTTGTTCATAGACAAGTACTGATCCAGAAATGATTCATTTCCAAAGTTATTACAATATAGGTGACTAAATAAAAAGTTGTAAATATCATTCTTACATGGAATATAGTAACAAACCATAACTATCATATTTTTCATCATATGATCAATTAACTCGTTTTGAATTGAATGCAAGTTTTTATCACCCCAATTTGAGTTTAACATTCTTATTTTGTTTATACTAAGCTCATTTAAAAATTTTTCATATTTTTCTTTTGTTTGATCATATTCTGGTTTCTTTACATTAGTAAATCCTGAGAGTAGCTTTTCCTTAACATCATCGGGTGCGGAATTTATTAAGTTAATTATTGGAAAGTCTATTTTATTTATTATATTTTTTATGGCCACTTCTTTCGATATTTCACCTGGAACTTTACTTTTTATCAAAAAATAATCTTCAGTGTATCTGGAAAACAGTTTTTGTAGGTGTTTTAAGCATCTTTTGTGGACCTTTTCAAAACAAATAATCATTTCTTTCTCAATAACAGGTAATAATTCCTTTATATAGTTATAGTTTTTAAGTTCGATATATTCTAAAGACCCTAAGTCATTGATAGAATGTTTGATCATCTCTATTGTATCACCCTTCGAGCTACATAACCAAAAGAATATAATTAAGTTGTATAAATACATTTTAATAGGGCGATCTTTGTTTTTTTTATTTAAATGTGATTTTTTTTGTTTATATTAATATATAGAAGTCTAGTGTTCAATAAATACCTCATTTATAATAACCACGTGTATACACGAAAGACATATTGTAGCAATATAATAAAATATTTCAATTTTAATGTACAATGGCATCGAAATTTAAGTGATTAAAACCCATTATTATCTCTTCTTTAAAACGTAAACCACTAATATTAATGGAAGTTATATTATCTAAAACTTCGCATTTATTATTTTAAAAATATATAAGTGATATGGTATAAGTAATGAAAAAAATGTTTGTGTTGTATTAAAATGTTCTATGGTAACTGCTGAAGAATATTTATAACTTTACATAGAGCTCTTTTATACAGCAATAAAGCACGAAAAATAACTTATTATTCCCGTAAAATAGTATATTATGCTAATCGGGATCTAAACATGCCTTAAAAATACATGCATTGATTTAAGCTGATAATATTTTTTAAGATACGCATGGGAACTTCGAAAACGGCATGAAAATTAACTACAACCACTGTATCTAATAATCAAAACAAAAAATACCATTACATACTTGAATTGATGTCCCAATAGTTCTTTTTTTCATTTTGTAATATTATAAACTCACATCAAAATTTTTTAGTTTATATACTTTTATTAGATTTTAAATATGTCTTTGTATTCCAAAATCATTTTGAGTAAATTCTGATTATTTAAAAGCAGACATAAAAATCTATATGTATTCAAAAGAAAATCAAATTTTTATAAATATTCGTCTTAACATATCTAGAAATTTGTAATTGAAAATTGCGAGAAAAAGTCTTGTTGGCATAAATTCAATTTCAAAATTAATTTATTGACCTTCCATACTTACAGAAAATATATGATTCCTTTGAACTATCTTAGCTAAATCTTTAATTTTGCATTCTGTTCTAAAAATCAAAAGCTCGGGCTTTGATATTAGTCATATCATAAAATCACCATCAATTTATATTTATAAATGAATTAAAAAAATATACGTAGCTTTGTTAATATTATTGGATGTTTGATATGTGTTCGAAATGAAATATATATTTATAATTCTTATAAATTTATATATTAGCGTTTAAACACAGATTTATATTTTTATTCAACATTTGATAAGACGCGTGGCTGGTCTAAAAAAGAAAATACCAAAATTTTAAATAATTTTAGATATTTTAAAACATAAAAATATCAACATAAAATAGCACCTTAAATCCATCACAGGTTTCGAATTATTTTCTTAATGATTTTATTTTATCTTTAATACAAAATACACATTAAATCCATCAATATAAATTTTTTATTATCATCACAAGTAACTGAATATTCAAATTCAATTTTTATCCTAATTTTTAAAAGATAGAATTATGTTATCATAATTTATTGAGCGAATAAAATGCATGGTTGCATCAAAGATGTATTTTTATGCATAATATTAAAATTCTTATTTTCAAGTTCATATATAAACCTTTATAGTTTAAGTCTTATCTCATAATTTACATCAGCTGTATATTTAAAAATTTCTTTATTAAAACTTGCATTTGATTAAAATCATCATCCCTGATTCCATCTAATATTGGGTAATTTATTTATTTTTAGCATAGGTCTACTCTTAAGTGCATTATTTATGCAAGATATACAGGCTTATAAATGAACTAAACTATAATGTTTTTGCGAATCAATCAGATAAAAAAACAATAGAAGATATTATATCCAAATAATTTATAGTATATTTTTCCTCTCGAATCAAAACAATAATATAAAGTTTATTCATTTGGTTTTTATGCGCTATAAATTTAAAATTACAAATTTTTTTTTAATTTGAAACTCTGATGGAAAGTCATTTAAAATTATTTTTGCTCAACTTCAAATTAAATAAGACTAAAGGATTTTTTTTGCAGTTCGAATTGTGATCAGTATATAAAAATTTATATGCTTCACTAAATTACTTGGATTTCGGGATAAAATCTTTGTATAGAAATATCTTGACTTGTAAAATTAGCTTAGAACATAAGGAAACTGTATTTTTTGTACCAAATTATTATACATGAAATAAAAATTTGCAGAAATACTTATGTAATTTTTTCCAATTATTTGTACATAGAAGAAACTGAAATTCTAACTTATATAATGTTATTATATCATTCCCTAAATACATAAATATTAAAATGATGGTTCATACACACAATTTTTCTATGAAAAAAACGCTTTAAACAAATTATAAGATAATTAGATGATTGATAATATGATAAAATGCCGCTGCAAATATTTCGATCGTATTTTTTTTAATTTTTATACTTTCTGATTTATTATTAAAACTTAATGGTTATTTTATACAAGATTTAGTATCCTTTTTGCATGTATAAATTTGTTATACTTGTTCAATTTAATGCCTGTCAAATCATTCCGTCAAGATTTAAGAACTAACAGATCAAACACTCATTTTTTTCGCAAATTTTTGCCTTCATTTTTTAAATAACACATAAACGCATGTTATATGGTGTAATATGTAGCGATACTCGAGTGGTGTAAATTTTATAGCCTATTATCTAGTTTAAATGACTAAATTCCGAGTTACTCATTATTTAAAGAAATTTATTAGAACCAAACTGGTATTAATGCCGCCTGGCTGCAAAGGATACAGCAATTACCATTATGTTGACCTGATTTAAAAAAAAGTTTACGGCTAGTGTCATACACTTTATTATGCCGCTGAATATACTTGACCTGATTATGGAATATATTTTCGAGTAATCAACGTCATAATTGTTTAGTGGGGATGTTTTACCTTAGTGGTGACCCGATTGGCATAGTAAACACCGTTAATACTTATGTTATAAAATCAAAATAGGGGGCTTATACCCAAAATGAAAGAATTTGAAGTCAATATTTAACCGTATATAGATTTTTATAATTATTATTGAATTATTTTACATTCTGGAAGAAAAAAAGGACAATCTTAAAGCAGTATTTAGTTTCACACGCTTACATATTTTAAATTCATAAAACGTTGGTAATAATGACATGATGTTAAATTTATAACAGAATAAATCGAATTAAATAAATATTTCGCTTTTTTCTGGCCTAATAGGTGTTTTATTATTAAGAAATTCATTGGCGGCAACCTAATAGAACGTTCATAAGTTTCGGAGTCCAAGTTTGCAATATAAATATATATTTTTTAATTATTTTAAATATAATCAATTTATACAAATTGAATGTATATCTGACAATAAATATCTTTTTCATAAGTTCTGCATTTGCAGATATTCGCAATAAATATTTCAAAAGATTATAATAAACTTTGACTAAAATTTCTTCACGTTTTTGTCCTATAAATTATATATTTGTGTTTCCAGCACTCAAAACTATTTTTTTAACTTCTATTTAGTAATTATGTTCGCATTTGGGTAAAATTAGAAATACTTTTAGCTCCATATTATTTTTTAGTAGATATAATTTTGGGGAAATTTAAAGCTATCATGAAAGTTTAGATTCAATTTTTTATATTAAACATAATTTAGAGAAATAAAATTAGCAAAATCGATAACTTTAATATTCTTCTATTGATATTTAATGTTATATATGATTTAATAAGCAGATGCTATTATTACGACATGCATATATACATAATGAGTATAATAAATACACACTATAAAACATCATATACATAATAATCTGATTGTTCAATTGATTAAAAAAATTTTTGACGTTCCATATTATATTTTTATTACTGTAGAATTTACCCATTTTTTTAGGGACCTAATGCCTATTGCTTTATCTTTTTTTATTTTTACCCTATAGAAAATTAAATTTTTTATTTATGCGTGTAAAATTTTTATATTTATTGATGAAGAATTCCATCATCCTAATTAAAGGCCCCGAATATATGATTCACTTCCTGTGAAGAATTGATTTTAACTTTTTATATTTCAATGTATATTTTTTGTTGAACTTTTATGCGGGATAAATGGAAAACCATGACTCTGATGTAATAGAGTTAAAAACATCAAGATTGATTCTGTTAAGAACGAAAAGAGAAATTAAAGTTACAGAAAAAATCTAATACTTCGAAAATACACATTATGACACAATCATAAGAAATTAAATTTTATCAAAATATTTATATATTCAAGGATGCTATGAAAAAATTCTTCTACGCTTTCTAGGTAAGATACGCCCTAGTTTCGAAATCAAGAATTTATATTTAGACAAATTATATTTGCACTTTTATTTGCAACAAATAAAAATGCTAAAAAATTAAATTCCAGCGGACAAAGTGGTGGGAAGAGCCTATTCAAGAATTTGATTTCTAAACTTCAAAAAAAATGATAAACAGACGTGACATTATAGACAGCAACAAAAACTGTATGAAAGAAACAGGTATCAAGAAATTCTAATTACTTTATCACAAAATCTACAAAGAATTTATGATCTAAATATAAACGAGTAAAACGGAAATAACAAAGTACCATTTCATAGGATAAGTAAGAAATCTGCATGTTATTTAAATAATTTTATTAAGCAAAAACTAGAAACATCCCTCCTAATATTATGAATATGATATAAAAATTTGTGCAAAGAGTACAATTGAAATATAAGGTTCCCATCAGAAAACATCTAAAGGCTTGAAAAATAATATATTTCTTAGAAAGAAGATAATTATTGCGATTAACAGACGTAAAAGCGGACCTAGAGATCTATTATAAGGCAAAAAAAACAGAAAGTTTGAGAAAGATAATGCGATTGACTAAGAATTAAACTGAAAAACGGATGATCTTGAAGTTATGAATCTAATGAAGAATAAAAAGAGAACAGATGATTCATATCCAATAAGATCGGTGTTTCAGCCGGAAAATAATAAATCACAATTAAAAAGAAGGCTGTTTTATCGCACACTAAATATGGAAGATAAATTTATAACAAAAGCTGATGAGATCCAAATTGCAATGTTTTTTGGAATCATATAGGAGATAAATAATTCCGAAGACCACTTGAAATATATATGAGATTCTATTGAAGAATGAAATGTAAGGGTCTGTTTTAGTAATTTTTATGTGTTCGAAACCATTTTTCACTACTTTCCTATTGAAAAGCTAGAGTATCTGACTGTATATATTACCTTTTATGGATAAAATGATATATTTGCATCAATAATTCTACGATAATATCACTGAAATATGCTTGAGAATAAAAATAGAGAATGTGTGATTCGTGAAACAACAAAATATCTTATTTTAAAATATAATGTTATAAAATAAAGTTAGTTCGCAAGTATAACCCGCATAAATAATCTACATTAATTGTCAACTATAGTGGTTACAGGTATCCACAGCAGGAAGTAGAAAGACATAGCCTTTTATTCAAAAATAAACTGACTACATATGACTGCTATTTGGAGCTAAAAGGCAAGCTCTGATAAACATTAAAAAAATGGAAATATGAAAACAACGGAGTACTATATAAATTGAAATAAAAAATACTTATGATTCAATGTATTTACATCATTCGAATACTAAATTAGAAAATTTTAATCTTATGAAACGGATTAATAGATGTGATAACGATTAATGAAAAATTTCAGTACATTATAATAGAAAAGAGGTTAAAACATATATATGATTAAAGGGCTAGAGGTAAGTTATACTCTATTAACTTTTCCATTTATTTTGGGCTTGAAGCCATTAATAGATTGTATAAAGAAAACCCATGTAAATATACAATTAGATGAAAGTTTTTATGATATAAATATTTTGTATTCCTTTGATTTAAAGCTTGCGACTAAAGATATAGAAATCCCAAAATAAATAGATTGAAAACGGCACTAAATCATGTCGCGTGTAGCGAATATGCAAATATATTAGAAGAGAGAATGGATATAAATACTTCGGAATTCCAAATAAACGTAAATAATCAATAAAGATGAAATTTGACAAGATTTGTGATGAAATTATATTAAGAGTTTCGAATCTAATATTAACGGCAAGAACTCATTTAAAAGGTTTGAAAATACCCTAATTTCACATATAACTATCTAATATTAGAAACAAAAAACTTTTCAGCAATAGATTATTATATCAGAAAAGTTCTGATGGATGTATTCATGTGTACAGCAAAAAAATAATGAAATTTTATATTTTTATAAGATGAACATAAAGAAAGAACTATAAGGCATTAAACTTTACTCAAAAAAAATTTCTGCGAACAAGAAACTTCCCAAATATGAATAAATATATAATGAGAAGAGCAGCATAGGCGAAATGAACAAGAAAATAAAACTATTCATAATTAATAAACGTATGTATTATGACTAAGTGGAAGTTCAAAGATCCATTGGGCTAAAACGGAAATAAAGTTTAATGTGTATAATAAAAGATAAAAAACTAGATCGAAAGCCTTATAGCATCAAAAATAACACAATTTTTGAGACATACGAATTATAAGACGGTCTAAAATTTATAACGCTATTCCTAAAGAAGAAGCAATATTTTGTTTCATGGAGGATAGATATGTTTTGCGGGAAAATTATAAATGCCATTAATATGATGAAGCATATAAAACACTATATATCTTAGTAAGCTGATTA
This sequence comes from Rhyacophila brunnea, assembly GCF_057557595.1. NCBI lineage: Eukaryota > Metazoa > Arthropoda > Insecta > Trichoptera > Rhyacophilidae > Rhyacophila > Rhyacophila brunnea. The sequence goes on along the minus strand of NW_028232849.1, from coordinate 61,964 downwards.
AAAGGAATGCTTGGTGATCAACAATCACAACGATACATCAAAATGAATAGGCGTGTATACATTATGCACACAAGGAAATTCAACTTTACAAATATCAATTAGACAAAGGAAATAGAAAACGAAATAGCAGAGAAAATTAAAGATACCAGAATGAAAACAAATATTAAATTATTCCATGGCTGACTTTATATTTTTACTGCAAAAATAAAAACTTTACCTCATTATTAGAAGAAAGTACAATTTGTTTTATTTATCTGACGATTGTTGAGATTATAAAACTATAAAAACGGCTCTTACGCATGTAAAATCCGCTTTATTTGCATATTCGGGACTCGAATAGTGCCATGCATTATAGCTTTAGATGGGATGATCACAAAATACCATAAGTCGTATATTTAGGAATTGGGATGCCGACGGAAGTGAAAGAGTATGCGAAAAAAATTCTCTGGATAACAACTTGAATGTATAAGTCGCGAGTTTAAAAGAAAAATCGAGATAGACTGTAAGGATAATAAATTTAAAAATAATATGCAGTGAATCTGTAATATAGAGTAATCTAAAGTTTTGCCCATGCAAACATAAAGAGTTTTGAAAAATTATCCCTTGAACAATCAATAAATTATATAGTATTGATCTGCACCTGTATGTTAAAGATTAAATTATTATTGTATAATAATAAAACAGCAGAATCTATTTGTATTATGTTTAAAAAATGAAGCAAAATATCCAGATAAAATATAAAAAATCTTTCCCATTAAAGATTTATAAATAAACATAGAGTATATCGGTTAAAATATTTGAATCTAGCTATAAATGCTAGTCTCTGTTGAAATTTTCTGTTTATGTGCTATTAAATAAAAAATGGTTCATATGATGAAAAATTTGATAAATATAATATTGATTGTGAGAAAAATAAAAAGAGCGCTATGCAATATAATAAATACTATAATAAAAAAATATAAAGTATAGATTATATATAAGCATGATATGAACTTATGCGAATGCTATTATATAAAATACCCCCAAATAGTTAAAAAATAATATATTGAGCAAAATAGACTGAATACAGTCAATAAATTAGATTCCAACTACACAGTAAATTTATTAAAAAAGGTTTCTGAAAAAAACTCTATTATAATAGAAATATAATATATATTCACCTAAAAATAAAAAGACAACTTCCCAGGTTGTATTGTTAAGATTATAATAATATAATATTTTCTTGGTATAAGTACCAATCATTTTGCTTATAACCCGTGCAATAAAATATATTTGATGTTTCGCACCTAGTTATTTATATTGTAACGTTTTTTTTACTAAATTTATATTACGAATTGCTTTAAATATCAAGATAATTTAAATAAAACACGCTTCTGGGCTTTGTATTGATCTACAACATTATGTTTTTAAGGATAGATTTGTTAGATCTTTATTCTGGGTATATTATATAAAAAACCTTAGCAGTGTTTTAAAAATTTAATCGTTATAGATAGGTTGCTTTCAAAGTTGTTTATATTTATTGTCTTTCTAATTTTTTCATAAATTTCATATTTATCTAGGTTTTTTAAGATAAAAATTGAGCAGAAATTCTGATTTTTATAATATAAATACAGAAGAACTTGTTATATGTATCTATAAATAATATTCTTTCATATAATTCAATGATTATATACATATAAAGAATTTATTTCATTTTAACTTCATAATTACATAAGATTTCTTATTGATTTTTATTTGGCTTTAAATATTTCCGAATTTTTGTTTCCGAGCTTTTATAGGCATTTTTTTTGAGTGCTGGTTGATTTCGTTTGCAAACACTCATTTAACATTATTTTATAATAGAATATGGTTTTATAGAAACAACATAAAAGATAAAATTTTAAATAACGCAAATTCTTTTGTAAATTAGAAAAACATGTTTATATGTAAATAAAGATACAAAATTTTTATCTAATTATCAAAAATATACCTTTTTTGAATACTTTTGCAGAGAAATTTTTTTAAATGTACTGAAATAAAGTCCATAAACGTTTAAATTAGTAAAAGTGTGTAATTTATTTTCTTATTATATCAATTTAGACTATAAAACATAAAATAGCACTTTCAAGTTTGCAAAATATACATTTCCAATTTTGAAATAAATTAAATATATAAATCTAAAATGCCTTGTGTATTTAGATAAGTTTTTCACGTTCTAGATTATGGAAAAATAGGAGCCGATAAATAAAATTCAACTAAATTATACTTACAATTTCTGTTTTGCCGAAAAACCCAATTTAAATATAGATTTACGTTTTTCTGTAAATTTTGCACCCCAGCGAATTGTTATTTAACTTAAATCTATGTGACTAGCTTTAAATATTACAAAGCCCTATATTTTAGATATTTACCATAAAAACGGAAAATACTGGTGATATGTAAAATTAATGAAGAATAAAATTATCATCAAGAAGATATGTAGAAACCATAAATAAATTACACCCAAAATGCTGGAAATCTTTTTCGAAATTTATATATATTTGTGATTCATGGTCAGCTTCTAGATTTTAATAGACATAATATTGAAGATTTAGAAAGATCCTAGCAAGCTGTGTAAAAAATAATTAATTAATATAAAACTATTGAAATTCATAGTAAGTTTACCAAATAATAAAAAATTGAAATTATTTGTATATCAGATGTAAAATAATTTTAAATTTTTATAAACAAAGGTATATAGGTAATTTCATTCAATACAGAAGATAAAATTGTATTTTTATAAAAAAATAGTTAACTACTAGCGCTTAAATAAATTTAATGTATAGTTACTTTGGTTTTCTATAATTAAAAGACTGCTATTCTATAACCCTTTAAGGTGATATAAATATCAATTCTGTGAAAAATTCATGTATTATCGAGTATTATACCACTTGTGTTTTTTAATTTTAAGTTTCATCCAACAAATAGCGTTATTTTTCTCTGTATTAGCCTATGCAGAATTATTATATAGCTTTTTTTATTAATTAAAATGTTAAGACAAGAATTGGTTAAATATTTAGCATGTTTTAGTGGACTTCCCCAAAAGTGAATTTACAAAATATAAACAGAATTATGTTTTTCAAATTACAATAAGTACAGAAAATCACTTTTAATATTGACATGTTCAAATTCTCGAATCTGAAGTTCATGCTACATTAAAATTTTCTAAAACATTTTTTCTAAATATAATCAAATTTTTGGATTTTTATGTGATATGAATGTTTACATGTTTTAAAATATTGATAGTTTGCATGAAATCCGCATAATTTTAATATAATATTTAGGCATATCAAATTTGAATTTTTAGGGACGTTTGTACTTTCTATTTCAATATATTCAGAAAGATAAGATATATGTAAAATTTTAAAAAATTATCAATACAATAAAAAATGTCCGAAACCATTTTATACTTAGAATTGCGATTATTTTTGAACCATGATGAAAATTTCATTCTTTTTATGCAGAATTGAAATTATATTCTCTTATATTATTAATTTAAATTTAATTTATTGCTTTCTTGTATGGTATTAAATGTTTATAATAAATAAATAATCAATAAATAGATTGCCCCTAACCTGTATTAATTTTTTAGTTATGTTTTTTTATTTATGACTTAATTTTGGTATTGTGATAGTATATTTTCTCTGAAGGTATAGAGTGATTCTTTTCCCGTGGCATGTTGAATCTTATTTATTGTCTAAATTCTCTTCTCTCGCATCTTCTTCAATACTTCTCATTTTTTAAGACCCAATTTTTGTTTAAAATTTTATTTCTTGCTAATCGGATCAACCGTGTTCTCTTGATGTTTTTGGAGTTACTCTTAGAAGTTTGTAATAAAACAAAAAATAAAATATTTATTGATCCATAATAAGCTTTTGAAAAAAAAAATTCTTAGCTGAAATTTACTGAAATAGTAGCTTCAAACTGTATAAATTTTTCTAATCTTTTTATATTTAAATTACAAAAATCGATAGACATATTTATATAAAGATTTTCATATGCTAAAAAACTCAAGAGTCTGCAAAAAATTGTATTTTATGATTCCATATATTAAATTTTATTCAGCAATAATAGTAAAAGAAGCTTTATACATAATTTAAAACTACTAGCTGGGAATCTTAGAAAAGATCAATATATAATAGTTTTTTGAATATCTCAATCTATAAAGAATGTTTTAAAATTGTTATACCAGTTTTTATTTTTTTTAGATAATACGCAAGAAAAAAAGGATACTATTTAATTTTAAAAACTAATTGATAGTGAAATAAATATCTATTGGAACGGTTTAATTATCGAGATATCGATTCAAAATCAGTATTTGAATTTAAAATACGAAATAAAATCAAGGTTAAACCATTGAAACAATTATATAAGCTTAGACTATTTAAAAGGCTCGGTTTTTATGTTTCTGCATAGTAAAATAAATGAATGAAATAACACTTAAATAGCTATTTTTGATTTTTATGATTTAAAAATCTAAAATTTATAGATTCTAAAATAAAAATTATATCTTAAGCTTTTTAAAGTATCTATGTTTAAGAAATAATCATATTTTCAGAAGCAAATTCATTAAATTCTCTATAAATTTAAAAACACCCTTAAATATGATTGAATAATAAATTTAATGTTGATGATTAATTTTAAATATGAAAATATATCAAAAGAAAAATTCAATGATATAAATATATTAAGTTAGGAATTTATGATTTATTAATTATATTACAAGACTAATTTCCAGCATTATGAATCCTTACAATATAAACCTATTTTTGTTAAAAATTACATTTTTTCAAAAAATAAATTTCTGTAAAAAAAAATACGCGCTTATGGAAACTAAAATAGACTATTATTATCGCAAAATATATAAAATATGAACTCTACTTCGGTATTTATACCTACATCTAAAATCATTTAAATCGACCATTATATTTCATACATCTATTTTCGTGTTATATGATCGTTATTGTGGGATTTTAAATCTCCCTTCGTATCTATGTATATTTTTTTGCCACAAATTAACCTGTTTTATGCTCATATATGTTTTACATATGAGGTTAAAAAAACTCATGATCATATTAAAAAATTATGAATATAAAATAATCCGATGTTTTTAGATATATTTTTGAGCGGAAAATATTGATTAATTTTGTATGCAACTCAACTTTTACATGTCAATGTATTTTTGTTTGGAAATAGATTTAAATCATATTATATACATTGGTATTAAGATATCATAAATAAAAATCGAGAAAACATCTTAATAATTTAAAATCCGTAAATTTTTTCGCAAGATAGGGAATTTATATGCAGATGTTATTAAATTTCAAAACCATTTATTTTTATATGAAATTAAGTCATCGCTGCGATTTAACATATTTGAAGAATGACATTATAAATATTGTCTTTTTGTTATTTTCTGCAATATATTCACCGCTTTGCACGCTTAAAAAAGTTGAAAAATATAATAAAAAAACACATTCATAGCAAAATCATTATATTTTATATATAACCATCAATAACATGAAAAATGTAATTAACTTGATATAATCCCTTTAGAAAAATACTATTCACGTTAATGAGAAGTTAAAAGACATCTGTAACATAATTTAAATTTTAGGCCAATAATTTATTCTAAGAAAGATTCTATTCATGAAAGTGCATTCCCGTTAAAATGCTACTGAAGAAAAACCTTTTTATTTATCTGTAGAAAAAAAGTTAACCTAGTATACTAAATAAAATTCCAATGAAAATATTGGATAAATTTATTGGAATGATGATAGCTTTAAAGAACTTTGTGGAGTGAAATTTTATTTGAATTAACGAGAAAAAGGCATAGGCATTTTTACTATACAGAGTATTGTTAAACCATGACACCACCCCTATATTTACGTCTATAACCATTTATAAATAACTTAGATATATAAAGAGTTCGAAAGGTTTTTAGACGTAAAATAATAATCATACATTTTTAATATTTGGTAGTTAAATAATAATCATATCAGAAGCAATGTACAATACCATTAAATAAATTTTTTGCACTTAAAAAACCCATGATTATACAGCATATATCAGATAAAAATAAATACAATAATTGTATTTTAGAAAATATTATTTCCAAAAATAACTTGTCAAAAAAAACTTTAGAATGTTATCCTTTATTACAGTTGGTAAATTAATAAGAATACTGAGGTTTAAACAATAATATCTCTTTAAAATGGTCCTATATAAAAAAATTTAATAGTTGGCACTTCGAACTGTATAATGAAATCATATTTTGAAAAACCATACATTTAAGGCTAAAATTTGAATGACCAAGTATTAGTATTCTGTGTAAAGGATTTAATTTTTGGGACGACCAAAAATATTATTCTGTCAATATATTTTGCACTTCAATTATTTAACGAATTCAGTAATATAGAAAAAAAGATAAATATTTGAATAAAATAAATTAAAGATTATCCTAAGAATAGAAAACATTGAAAATAACAACACCTGGTTTTTTTAAATACGAATTAATGCTTTGAATATATGCAAATAAAAATAGTATTGCTTTACTTAACTTAAGCTAATAAAAAAGCGGTAAATCCACTACATTATTTTAATTCTATTTGTGTTTTATAAATACCTTTTTCACTTCCATCTTGGTTTACTTTATGGATTTCCAGCTTATAATAGACTTTTAAATATAAAGTATTATATTAATAAATTATCACAAGTGATAAATTGATTGTTATTCATGTTTAGAAGATAATTTGCTCATTTATCAATTCAGAATCAATCTATCTTGTTTTGAAATTCTGAAGGTGGATTTTTTCTTGAAAAAGCGAATTATTGATGGTGTAGAATAATTAGAAAAATAAGTGATGAAAATAATCTAGTCGCGATTTATTTATATGCTTAATGGTTAAATCTAATATATATTTATTTGTGCCTGAAGCATTATATGATATAAACTTCATTTAAAACTAAATTTAAAGGGGTTCATTACTTTTGTATAATAAAATATAGAAAATATTTTATCCAGTTCTAGAAATAAACCATGAAAATAATCATAAAACTAATCATTATCTATTTTAGTGGGTTTAAGGTCAGGTTTTGATTCACACCATTAAAGTAATAAACAACTAAATGTTTTCGATCAAAAGTGGCACTCTAAAACCACATATTTGGGTTAAATTTAAGATGATGATAAAAGTACGTGTTTGTTGGAATAATAATGACATAAATATATGCACCATATTTTATGTTATTAGTATCCTTATATTGCAGGAATGAACATGCAAATATGTTCAGTAATATTTGAAAAAAAAATTTACTCAAAATGATCATTAAAGTATAATTTTTTTATGCTATTATTCACATATTTGCAACGGTAGATTTTAAGAAAAAATTCATTTATTTATTTGTGGTTGATTTGATTTATTGCTATTCAATCGTATTATAACAAGAGTTCGGAATGCTCTTTAGAAAAGATTGGCTGCTAGTTCTTTCAAACTCTTCATCTTCCAATGTTCCTCAATACAGCCTCTTCTTTTAAGGTATATTCATTCACTGTTTTATATAATCCTGTTCTTTCAGCTTCTATTACAATAATGTAACTTTCCCGTTTAATTTTTTAAAAAAAGTTTCACTATTATTCAAAGTCTGAATGATTTATTCATGGAAATAAAAACAAAAAAACATACATTTTTATATATTTATTGGTAAGGGAGACATCTTTTTTTCACAATATTGCGTAAAACTTCGATCTTACATATATAAGAAATTTTAAAATAGCGAAAAAATAGGACCATCGTCAATTTCATATTCAAACTAAACATATCATGTAAAAATATGGATTCCCATCATAAATCTCAAATTCTTGTATCATAATGAAACAGGTAATCAAGTTAGGTAGGCTAGAGCAGATTTTTGGCATTTCCATAAAAAATAGCACTAAATATATATAAATTAGGCGATCAATTATTTAAATATATAAAATCATTACATCTGCTTTAAAAATAAGAAAAAACCGTAAACTATCCGAAGCTGAATATTTGAACATTCATAACCATGGATAATGATTATCATAAAATTTGTGATTTTTCAATGGGCGTGATTCCATAAAAGGTAAATTATTATATAAATAATTAAATATCAAGATAATTTTAATTATGCGTGGATTGCTTCTGATATATTTAAAGAATTATGTAAGCTTTTTATTGTAATTAAATAATTGATCCTGGGTTTATGTCACAAAATTATGCCTAGGATGTTTTTATTGTTATTCTTAATATGTCTTGAACTTTGATTTTATTATCAAAGCCAAACAAAAGATATGTTTTACGGTTGAAATGCCGGAATTTGATGGTAAATATTGATCTTTTTGATAAAAAAATATATAAATGAAAGAATTACATTAAAAATGGAATTTTCGGCATTAAAATAATATAAATATGAAAACAAATTAATATCTTTTAGAATATTAATCAGAAGACTTTAATTATCAATGTTTTAAAAATTAATTAAAAGCACATGATAAAGCATATATGGGCCTTTTCCAAAAAACAAAAAAAAACAAAAAAACAAAAAAACATATTATTACAAAAATTTATGAATAAATCGTATAAAAACTTATCAGAGGATTTTTATTTTATAAAATCAAGATTCGTCTCAAATTTCACAACTTATCAATTGAATATTTCCCGCCTCGTAAACGGCGAGACTACCCACTAGAAATATATAAAAAAGCTAAAAATAATTATCAAGAAAGTTCATTTTTTACCATATCAATATTTTGAAATAGTAGTATTTTAGTTATTATATTGAGGAACAAACTGTTCTTATGCTATATAAAACTGATTCATTATAAAATTTGTTTATTTTGTTGCGAAAAAAAATTTCTCTTTCTATAAAGTATATAAATTTGATAGGCTTATGCATGTACTAATACTCTAAATAAAACAAAAAAGGAATTTTCTTGCGTTGCATCTTCATAGAATTATTAAAAGGGACCAATGTTTTAACAAGTTTAAATATATCAGGTTAAAATAGCTGTGTATCAATTTCTTGTGTAAAATATTTTCTATTTATATTAAATTGTAAAAATATTTTGTACTTATTCATTTATGTTTATTATTTTATAATTGGCTTTTTCACACTTCTATCTGAATTTTTTTTACAATCATAATTATTGAATTAGAAATGCCATTATATAAATGATTAGATACTTTATATGTAAAATATCATGCTAAAATTACATTATATTTTGGTTTTTTTCATGAATTTTTCAATTGGTTTACTGTATTTTCTTTAGACTCAAAACAGGTATAAATGATCATTCCTTCAATAAATTTTGTACAATATTAAATCAATCAAATAATAGTATCATTTTAAATTATTTGAAATAAACCAATATCTCTAAATCATATAAATTACGAATATAATGGAAAACTCGTTTTTTGATAAAGCTTAAACCGGTGCATTTAATAATACCCGTTGAAATTCATCCATATTTTGAGATTATATAAAATTAATTGTAATTATAAATCTTTGTCCAAGCCGTGTTTTTCTTTGATTTAGTAGTAGGTGAAATATTAAAGGTGATCTATTGAGCAGTCGAAATGATTTTCAAACTTGATTATTGTGATCTAATATCCAATAATATAATGCCACTCGTGATTAATAAATAAAAAAATCATTTTAAACTAAAATTATTATATTTTTCGTATAGGGTTTTTCTTTTATTTTTTCAGAAAAATGTTGAATAAACTCTTTCTTGTGATATATTTTTATATTATATAATACGAAAAGCATTTTAACGCAAAGATTTAGTGATAATTTTTACATTCCTTCTTGCAAAAAATTCGAAAAATATAATGTAAAAAATTAACAATTGTGGATTAAAATCATAGTTTCTTGTTGATTTTTTATGCAAAGATTTTCCAATATAGCGATGTTCTATTCTAAAATGAGATCTGTATGCGTATAAATCGGAGTTATGCAATAAAAACATATGAGGAGCTAGACTATATCGTTTAATCTTAGGACTCTCACCTCTAATAATACCCACGCGTATTCATTTTTTTCAAACATTTTATTCAAGTATTTTTATATTGATATTTTTAGTGTATGTAGAATTTTTTCTTGTTTCTAGTAGTATCATCACGTTGACGAAAATTAATTACTTTTATTATGTTCTATTTTAACAAAAATTATTAGATTAAAAGTATAAAAAGCCATATTTTTTTGAAATTTTGTTCATTGAAATATATGAGCTGGTGTTCCATTATTCAGATAAAAAACGAGGTCAAAAGATTTGGGCCATGTCTACTAACCATAAGCTACTAATAATATCTAAATAAAATTGCAAATATTAAAAATATCTAAAAATCAAAAATTATTATATAATAAAATACAAGGGTAAAAATGAAAAATATATTTTTTTTATCCCGTTAATATAATTTTTATTATTATATTTCTGACAACAAGGTATATGTAGAACCCAATAATCGAACATATATGATACTTAACAATAATTTAAAGTCCACGTCATCGATATTTGAACTAAAGATATCTTTGAAGATTTTTTATAAGGGAATATTTTATATTTACAGGATTGTAAATTAAAAAGATGGAACTATAAAAAAGTTTATCGATATAGTTGCATCCAGTTTATATTGATTGAAATATAAGAATGAAGATAAATATTTAAGTTATAGTGATGTAATTTAAAATTAAAGAAGCCATCTTAGTGGAGTTCCGTTAGTTAAAAAGCAATTAACTTAGCGATTTAAATTTTAATATCACAAAAATGCATATATCTTATTTAACCATTTATTATTGTCTTTATTAATTTTAATTCGTGCCATTTCACAGTCATTAATTTATCAAAACACAATCATTAAATGTTGTGGGAGTTATTTTTAGGCTGTTACTTTATTTGTTTACATTTTCTTCCCCTCCTCTCTTAATTATTTAATTTTTCAGTTATTTACTTTCGAGACACTGTAATTTTTTCGTGATTTTTGTTATTTCATTATTTAACTTTATTAAATTAATTTTTTGTTTTTATAAATTTCTACTGTTTATTTTTCTGTTATTTATTTTCAAATTTTCAGTGATTTTTGGGATTATACTTTTCTATTTACTTCATTAAATCAATATTTAGCGTTGTATTGTCAACTAGTGTATTTTTATATAGTATTCGGCATTTGGTTTTCTAAAAATTAACATATTCTATCATGTATTTGTTTATATACTTAACTCTCTTATGTAAGAAATTTTTATGAAAGTTTTCCATAGTTTGTCATATATATTATGTTTTTTATTTTTGCATATTTTAATTATATCATTTGCTTGGTTATTTGGGTAAGTGATTTTTAAGCCATTAAATTCTAGTAATTGTAGTTTAATTTATGATTATTACTATTTTATAATTCTTAATAATAGAAACACTGCTTATTATAGATTAGGTGTCTTTTTTCACATTTTTTAACTATAAAATTAACAACCATCAGTTTATTTCATTATTATATAATTTGACAGTTTAAATATACTTTAATTATTTAAACATTAAATACCCTTTATATGACTTATTGGTTATTAATCCATCAAAATATTAAATTTAGTAGAAGTTTAATTTAATATTCCTCTATTCTTTCATTTATTGTTTAATTTATATATTTATCATTAATTTAATATATACATGTATTTTTCATTTAAACATTTAATTAGCGGGCTTGTTTATTTAAACCTGTTTTATTATTTATTCTTTTAATAAATGGTATTTTTTTAATCATTCACTTAATATCATAATCAAAAAATATCAATTAAATTAATTTTTTAACTATATAATCATTCAATTTTTTTATATCATCACTTAATGTTTTTCTTGTTTATATATTATATGTCTATATTATGCAATAATTTGATAACATTTAAAACTTAGCTACTTTTTTTTTTATTTTCATTGTTGAAATATTTATATTGCACTTGTAATTGTATTTTTTATGAATTAAAATATTTATTGATATTTAATTTATCATCTATTGAATACATATTATTATATTACATAAATTTTATTTATTTACTTTAACCTTAATTATTGTAGAATGATACATTATAACAATATTATTATATTTTAGATTGGATTATAGATAAAAATAAAATTATACCATTCTGCTTTATTCACAATTATTTCTAATTTCCGTTCTTTTTTTGATGACCTCCAAGGTTAAAACCATGATACAAGTGTTGGTAAACTTTATAATCCGGATTAGGATTGAACATGATTTCATTATCATCTATTCCAACTAAAAATAGAGTCCTGTAACTACCGAGAGTTATTTTTAAAATGTTAAAAATCCCTTGTCATATAGACTTAGAGATTTTTCTGGGTAAAAGAACTAATGGTTTTCTCTTTCTTCATGCTCCCTATAGGTCATATTTCTTGACATTGTTTTCCAAATATTTCGTAAATATTGATATATTATGATGGAAACAACAAGAGAAACTATGCCTATTGTCCCTATTAAGAAGCCCATGTTGTAATATTTATTTATTTCTTTTTTTCACCAAAAAATTAATAAAATACACAAAAAACAGCTTCTAGCATAGCCGTGTTAATGCCTTCGAAGAAACCAAAGCGGTCCGAGTGACCCGTATTTTCTTCAGTTACCCACGTTCAATGGTGGTTCATTTTCTTTATCCATCTAGCATATGCAGTGCAATGATGGGTTATTTCTATTTTCATTTGCCTAAATCGTCGGCAAAATCATCTTGGGCCTTAGCCCCTTTCATGAAGGACCTATCAATAGCCCCACAACACTTGTCTGAGATCCCACGATTTTTCATCGTGAAGATCATATAAATGTAGGCGAGTGTTGAAGTAATATTTAAACTACAAAGAAAACATATTTAAGGTGTTGTCTATGTATTCATAGGTAATCAAGTTAACGAAAGGTTCGATAGGAACATCGTAGCTTTTGTCATGTCCACCTTTAATGAAGTTTTATTGTAAATTGATTTAAAATATATTTTAATTTATAGTATATTGCCAAGCAATCTCCATTCTTTTGACAAATCTAGGAGTGAACTCTTTTATAAGCATTTATACACAAGTAAATAAAGAAATTGGTGTATTAGATACTATTAAGCTGTTTTATCGACCGATAAATCGATGTATTATAATTTTCGAATGATCAAAAGAGAAATAGATTTATAAAAGAATTTTAAAAACAAAAATACACTATTCAAGTGCATCCTGAAAAATTAAAAAATTCCAGGTTTATTTCCTAAATCCATATTAAAAAAACGATAATGATTGACATATTAATATTATTTATGTGTTATTATATTTTCAGTTTTTCCCTTGGTTTTACTGGTGCCAGTCTAATTTTTACATTAATACTTACCATCTATTACGCGCTACCTATTTTCTCTTAATGAAGGTTAAATTAATAAGATTTTATATTATTATATTCATCAGATTGGTTGATTAAATATATGTATTTTTAAAAAAAGTGTAAATATACTGTATGTTTTTTGGAAATAACTCATCGAAAGACTCTATATCAAGCAAACATAAAGTAAGGAATGAAAAAATATCAATTGAATAATTGATTGATGACCAAATACCGTTACCCCCTTTTCTTTTTTTAAATGACAATTTAATAAGATTTTATTAAACATAATAAAGGTCAGAAATAATTTGAAAACATTCTTGTTTTTTACTCATATCAAGATCGAACTCTTTCTTAGGAACTATTCTATCTTTAAATGTTTTGAATGAACATATACGATATAAATTAGATTAAAAAACATATATAAAGGAATATATTCATATTTGTTTCACAAAGCTGTTATATATCACCATCTATGCATTTTAATTATTTCCCCTTATGAAAAAAACATTAGTATTCAATGCTATTTTGCTTTTCCTAAATTTAAATTGCATAAAAAAATAATTTATACTGGATACTCAGTCATTTAATACACATATTTTGATTCCCAGGAGCATTTTTTTATTTGATTCTTCGGAATCTTAATAGTTCACATCAACGATTTGCATTTTGTGCTTTTAAGCACAAAATCAATTGACCATTCTGATTAGTAGATGGTTCTAAAACTAAAAATTCGAGATATTTTAAACGTTAAAATTGCTTATTATCGGTTCTATAAAATAGTGAAAATTCCCATAATATTTATTTGAATCTATTGATATGTCTCCAAGGTTTTTATGAATACAATAAGATTTTTTTGGTTATTTTTTAAATTTTTTTTATTCCTTTTTTATTCTTTTATGGAAAGCTTCTATTGGCCTGATTTCTGCTCTCGTGTTAAATGTTTATTACATAATATTTTTATCATTTAAGCTTTGATAATAATTTGAATACGAAAATTTTTAGAATACATCATCATATACTCAACAATCAAATATTGAAAAATAAATGTTGAAAATTTTTTTTCAAGCGATGAACGTAAAAGTATTTGAAAATTACCTAGTAAGTTATATTTCAACAAGTATGGTGATATTTTGATGTTTTAAAATCGTAAATAAATATGGTCGAATCAATATTATTAAATCAAAATCATTTTTTGTCAAAAGTAATTGCCAGATATAAAATTCAAATTAATTCAAAAAAATATAGTATTTTACTTTTAAAAGAGCAACTGTTTGTTTCATTGGTTTTTTTAAGAAATAATCATTTCTAATTTCTAAAATGTAGAGAAGCGAACATGGAAATCTTTTATGTTGTAAATAAGAAGTTTTTTCTTGACTTTTAATATTCAAACCTTCAATACACGATTTATACCCATAATTAAACACATTCAAACCATAGATTTTATTTTTCAGAATCACCTTCATGATTTGATACAGGAACTTGAAAAATTATATATTTTAGAGTTTTTTATGGTCTTATGAATTTTTTATGCGAAATTTCACCAGATAATAACAATTTTGTGAATAATTCTGTATTTCGTCTTGAAAATTCAAAAATATTTGCGACTTTTTTTCAAATAACGCATCGCTTTAAAGTGATGTTTTTTATATTTTGAATCTTTATTTATCTTGAAGTACAAATGTAATCTAAAAAGTATAATCGCATCATTTCTCGATCTTTATGTATTTAAGTATGTTTTAACTGGTATTAATTATTTTAAATATAAACACACCTAGTCATTCTTATTTTTAGAATTTTTATCATGACTACAAATTAAATTTTAATCTATATTTTCCTGGAAAAACCATGTTCGATGATCTTTATTATATAATTTAATACGTTTTGTATTTTATTTCGTTTAGTTTATTCAATAAAAACGTTTAAGAAATTTATGTATGAAAACAGAAATACCTTATTTTCATTCGTAAAAAAAACAAAAAGTATAAGTCTTAAGCGTAAATATTTAGAAAGAGTGTACAGATGATGTGCTTGAAAAGAGGTTACTGCAGATGTGCAATATAAAGCTATCTAAGTTTTATGGGCTTAGAATTAAAAGTTATTTGAAGAATTATCCGCTTAAATTACATGCACACTTAAAGAAATTATATTAATTACATCTTATAACACATATCGATTTATTGGGATGCTAAAAATCTATTTTATATCTGTCTTTCTAATTTATAATTTTCCAATTATTATCATAAAATATTTATATCAAAGTAGAAAAATATAAGGCAGAGAAAAAAGCTTATAAATTAGTGAATATTTAGGCTTTGTTTCTATAATTAAATACACCTTATTATCATAAAAATAAATTAAAAACAATTAAAACATTGAGTACTAGTGTACAAGTTTAATTTTTTTAACATTTATTGTGTTTTCTTGTTGGTCAGATAATTTTGTTTTTTTATCAAAAACAAGCTTGAAACTTTGCAGTAATGAAAAAAAGAAAATAAAAATTACATAACACGGCTTTAATAGATGCTAGAAGATAGCGAAAATCGTTTGAAAAGTTGTGAACAAAGCAAATAAAGATAAAAATGAATAAAATAAAGGAAGTTTTCTAATTTATTATAAAAAAAAATCAGTTTTATTCGTAAAAATCAGTATAAGTTGCGACGTGCATTTTTATAAAATCGTAAAAATTAGGTAGAAAGAAATAATAATAATTTCATCTTTACGATGATTTAGATTATTTAAAAAATTCGATTTTAACAATTTGTGTTTTTTAAGTCTGAGAAGGCGAAAATTCAATGCCCATTATATTAACATTCATTAATTTATCTAAAACCAGAAAAATAAAAGTTTTGTTGTTGCAAACCTTTTCCCTCTAAATTTAATTTGAAAGTAAAATCGGGAGTATAAACCACCTTACCCTAATAAAATTGTGTGCCTCTGCATTACATATTTCTTAGCTTCCAGGGACTTTATAGAATATTTTAGAGTGGCGATAGTCGAGGGTGTAAATATTCGGCCTAGAATCTTTAATTAAAAAAGCTGAAGGTTACAATCCTCCACACGCAAGATCATTGACAAGTAACCAAAATGGTAATTAATGTTGCCTAGCTGCAAGGGATACATCAAGTTTTGTAGGTTAACCTACAGTCAAAAAAAAATAAGTTTTCAGCTTGCAAATACACTTAGTTTTGTAGGCTGAAACAACTTGACTCGATTTTTGAATGCAACTACAAGTAATTAAAGCCAATGTTATTGTGATAGATATGTTTTTCAGTAGCGCGGACTCGATTGATGCGCTCAAATTAAATACTTCAATCTTATATGGAAATAGGTGATTGTATTTTTTTGCAAATTTTCAAAATATTTCACAGTTAAATTTTTAGTTTGAATTTCGAAGATCTATAACTCACGGGTCTTTTGTTTACAAAATCATGGTTGTTAAATACAATGAATAATATCAGTGTTTTCCAACTGTATATTTATTTAATTTTATTATTTAAGATGGAAGATATTACCCAATAAGATAAGATATTACCAAAATATTTTGCATTAATTTTTTGTAATGATTTATTATACATTTAAGGCCTATCGACTTTGGTGTTTTTCCTGAACACGTATCGTTCAGTTTTCTTTTGATATCCCTGATTTCTGAAGATACAGTTTGCAGTATTGTTGATAATTAGATATTGTGATTAATCAAAATAAATTTAGAAAGAAAAATATTATAAATTGTGTTTATTAAATAACATGATTTAGCTTATATTATTTTTATATCGAAAAAAATACATAATAAAAAAGAATAGAAAAATAAAAAATGTATAATAATTCGACATTAAAGCAATAATAAAATTAAAATAATTAATTATTATTACAAACATAAAAGCAAATAATGAATGAATAAGTAACATGAACATAAATTTTAAAATACACTAAATATTAATTCAATAATAAATTAATTGAATAAAAATACAGTTTTGGCTAAAAATTTAAATAATCTGATAATCAATAAATAATAAATTTTAATACTCTCAATATAAATACAATATCGGATAAATATGAAATAAAAACGAAATTTAACATACCTTAAAATAAGTAATTTCTAAAAAATGATTAAAAAAATAACACATTAGGAATCGACTTTTTTTTGCAACTCTTCAAGAATAAATTGAGGCAATGAATACATATTTTCAAGAACCCTTAATGATAAATTCACCCGAACCAGAGCAACTTTTTTTGACGTATCGGGACTACAAAATGAATGACCAGAAGCTTTCACGTATACTTCTCCATAAATCCCATATAAGTTCAGATATCCATACCTTGACCCGAGAATTACACCATATCGCTGCAGAAATGGCCCGAATTAAATCGGTTCCTCTTTTAATGGGGCAATTTATTGAGCTAGTAGATCCAACCTCCGCCATTATTGGGTCATCAAGCACGGGATCACAATCTCTAGTAAAAATTCTTTCGAGTGTTGATCGACAACTTCTTCGACCAGGAACATCTGTTGCTCTTCATCGACATTCAAATGCTATTGTTGATATTCTCCCAGTAGATTCAGATACATCAGTGCGTATAGAGATGGAAAGACCTACAGTTAAGTACAGTGACATTGGTGGACTTGATGTTCAAAAACAAGAGATTCGAGAATGCGTCGAGCTTCCTCTTCTAGAAAACGAGTTATATGCACAAATAGGCATTGACCCACCACGTGGTGTTTTATTATACGGACCACCAGGAACAGGAAAAACAATGTTGGTAAAAGCAGTAGCTAACCACACACAAGCCTCTTTTATTCGAGTAAATGGAAGTGAGTTCGTACAGAAATATTTAGGGGAAGGACCACGAATGGTTCGCGACACCTTCAGACTAGCGCGTGAAAATTCGCCTTCCATTATTTTTATTGATGAGGTAGATTCAATTGCCTCAAAAAGATATGATTCAGCGACGAGTGCGGATCGCGAGGTTCAACGTGTTTTATTAGAACTGCTCAATCAAATGGATGGTTTTGATAAGTTGAGTAATGTTAAGGTTATTATGGCTACAAATCGACCAGATACCCTTGACCCGGCTTTGTTGAGACCTGGAAGGCTTGATCGAAAGATTGAATTTCCTGTTCCTGATAGGAGACAGAAGAGAATGGTTTTTGGCGCTGTTACATCTAAAATGTCTTTAGATGATGATGTTGATCTCGAAGTTTTAGTTAATCGCGCTGATAGGCTTAGCTGTGCCGATGTTACAGCTGTTTGTAGGGAAGCAGGAATGTTGGCTGTAAGAAATTCAAGGTATGTTGTTTCCATGAAAGACTTTGAGGAAGGTTATGCTAAAATTGTGGGAAACAAAGAATCGGATCCAATGTTCTATAACTAAAATCAATATTCAAATTGTTTTTTATTTTCTACACAACAATATTTAAATTGTAAAAAGGTGTAGGGTATTTTATATATACTAAAAAATCAATATATAAGTTGTATTATATTTTTTATGCAAAAATATTTCAATTATTTAAAGGTAGTGTATTATTTATAGACTAAAAAATCAATATGTAAATTATTTTCAATTTTATATACAAAAATATTTCAATTGTTTAAAGCTAGTAGGTACTAGGGTGTTGTTTATAAACTAAAAAATCGATATTTAAATTGTTTTTAATTTTCTATACAACATTATTTAGATTCGATTTATGGCTGGTATTGTCCAAAAACTATAAAATGTGTATAAAAACTATATTTATTTTAATACTTTATACAATTATAGTGGTTTTTTTTTATAAATACTAGATAATCAAGATATTTTGTTCGTTTAAATTGAATTATAGGTAAAAAAATTTCTGCCATAAACTATTAATTTCAATATTCATTTTTAATATTTTTGTATAAACACACAAAACTATTAAAATAAGGCACTTTATTTCCAATTTATTACCATTGGTGTTGTGATTTCATTACATCATAGTATACATGTTGTATCCAGAGGAAAGAATTAATTCAATTAGGAATTCTGGTGTTTAAAACACACAAATTTTTGTTATTTCATGATCGTTTTACATAATTATTTAATCACATCTGTTTATTGGGATCTCTCTTTTCTATACCAGATACAATCAAATCATAAAAATTCAATGCATTTTGTATATTCGATGTGCAAAAACCCATATCTGCCAGATATTATTTTTTTTGAAACATTAAAAAAATGTTCGGTAAATCTTAAATATATAACTTTTTGTGTTACAAAATTCTAAGATACAGACTAAATTTTTTTATATGCAATAATTGATAAAATTAAAGGATAAATATTAAATGTATAAATAGAAAAAAGTATATTTTAGATCAAAAAGGATAAAAATCAGCATAAATAATGATTTTTAGTCTTTCGATGTTGAATATGACTGTGAATGATATCCAATTCACAACATTTATCAAACGTATTTGTTGTAAGTTACTTTTGAGTAGTTTTACAATTCAAAATAAAATTTATTCCTTTTAATTAGGCTCTAGTCTATTATCGTGAAAAATTACCGGCTTTTAGGCAGTTATCTACCTTTTTGGATATATACTTTTGTTGTTCTTTTATTTGTATTTTTAATGAAACATAAAAGACTAACAAGTGAAAAAATTCTATCGATTTAAATGAAGCTGTTAAAATAAAAAATAAATACAAACACTGTTGTTATGAAGTAAAGGTATCTGGTAATTACGAGAACAAAGTAGTTTGTCTTTGGAGTGCCTGCAAAAGACATACAATATTTGGGAAGTAACTGCCTTTTATGATGCTAGAAGTTCAAAAAATACTAGTCCTATTAATCGGAAACTGTTTTTGCTGAAATTTCATGGTATATGAACTCTAAATGGTGATAAAGCAGCATGGATAATATTGATAGAATGTCAAGATATAGTAGTTCTAAAGTATTATTAAATATTAGATCAGATGGGTTTTAAAAAGAAATATGTTTGGAAAGATGAGTCTAAGTTTGGTAAGCGTAAGTGCCATAAAAGGTGTTAAGTTCTGGGTGTTTGGGTTCTTGGAATTTAAACATAAGAATAAAGTTTATTGCGGTTGAAAGTATAAAAAAATAAACGCATATAGAAGAAATGGTTGATGGTATAAAGAAGAACATAACAATTTATAGAGACGGCAGGAAATGATATAAGTGAACCAATGATTATTTCACTTAGAAAAAGAATGCAGACAATTATATAGGGTTTAAAGATATCAATTCGGGTTTTCATAAGAATTCAATTGGAGGATGTTGGTCAGATATAAAAATGCACGTTGCATTCCGAGGAAGAATAAGAAGGATAAAATTATTTATGTTAATATAAACGATTTTAAAAAACGAGAAAAATCATCCATCGGTATCATCAAAAAAACTTAATTTCTAAATTTATATGTTTTTCTTTTCCGGGTAAACTGATATTATTTAACGCCCTTATCTAATATAATTTATTGGAATTTTAGTTTTAAACAAAGATATTACTCTAGTGTTATTTTTTGGCATTTTATAAATTTTTAAGATTACAAATTTTTGAAATTCTGGTATATACTCGATATGTCTTAAAAATTTTATTTTATGATATTTATTTTCTCTTAGAATATTAAGCTTACACGATCATGATGCTTAAATAATCGGAAAGCAAAAAATTGTATCAGAGGCACAATAGTTGTATGTAAAGTTGCAAAAAAATAGTTACGGAAATTGTTTATGATGCACAAAATTGAAGAAATATAAACTTCTTTTTCATTAAAAAAACAATATTAGCATGTATAGTTCCAAAAATATTGAAAATAAGAGTCAATACAAATATAGTTGTGTTTCAATATACAAAATTAAGAAGGTATAAATTTAGTTGTTCATATAACAAGCAATATTATCGTGTATAGTTAAAAAGATAGATTTTATAGAAAAGCATAGTTAATATAAATACCTTTGCGTTATATAAAGCGTTTTGTAGACGTGAAAATTTGGTTATTCATATAATCAAGCTATTGTTTTTTAATACAAACAAAATGTATTTAGGCAAAAATTATAGTATATCCATGTATTTAAAAGTATTAGTTTAAGCTTATTTTAATAGTTATATTGTATATTGTGTATGATATATCGTTTTCTATATATATGTATTTTCTCGATAGCAGCAATCACGCCAAAAATTATCTATTTTATTAAAAAAAATACTTTTGTTTAGATGCCATGTGTTTTTTACGTTTAATACATTTATAAAAATCAAATAGACTTGGCCGATAAAAATCACAGAAAAATGCTTTTTAGGTGATTTTTATTTCAATATTATTTTTCAAAAATATAACAAAGTAGTCCTTTAAAAAACTTGATAAGTCATAAATTTATATGAAAATCAGTTGATTAATATTAAGCTATCATGTATTAGTTAATTTCGGATATATTTTATGGAATAGAATTTTTAGTATAGTGTCACTTACCAGAAAAAAGCATAACAGTACCAATTTTTAAAATCTATATATATTTTCATGATAAACATGTTTTTAATGTAATCTTTGCAATATAGTCTAAACTAAAATATTGGTTTAACGCTCTATTGCCACTTCTTATACTTTTTATTTTTTCTATATTTGAAATTTATTTGTGAATATAAAGAAAGAAATACAAGGGTATAAATTTAAAGATTTGAAAAAAATACTATTTGCACGGGATTATATTTTTTCAAAAGTAAAAGCTTAATTGGTGCTTAAATTTGTACTTTACTGAGCATATATGTATTTAAAGCAAACAAATATACAATTATATTATTCTTTTAGGTGGTTATTCACAATATAATATAGCGAATCTTTAAAATCTAGCCGAATTCATGGTTTAAATTCTTTAACATGCTTAATAGGTCTTGCAATGAGCAATAAGAAATCATTTTCTTGTGGTTACATATATTGAAAATATTTTATGTGGGCGATAAAAAAATATTTATTTTATAATATGCTTAGTTTTATCCTTTTACAAAATTAAAGGTTGTTAATTTGACTATGAAAATCGGGTTACTGCTTTTAGAAAACTGTTCTATCATACATAAAGAGCTTTGATTACTTTCACTTGCGTTCGAGAATAATTAAAAGTCGTTTCAGCGCCATGAAAAAGTTTGTTTATATAATTGAAGGGTACTTTAAAATCCCAAATCAGCTTTTCCGTTATTGTTGTGTTACTTATAGTTAGGAGCATAGATTGCCAATTTCTTAATTTTAAAATACTTTTGCTTGAGAATAATTTGAATCTTATATCATTTAAATCATTTAAATAGTATAATCTAGGTCATTAATTTGTACCCCACAAACATGGTCTCTTTTCCTTACCTCTAGTATGATATTATTGGTAATTCGGTTTCGAGGGTTTTTAATAAACTTAAATTTACTTTTTGAACATATCACCTCGACCAAAAGTTTTTTTACTGAATTATATTTTTTAATCCTTTCACACATAGATCTTAATATTTATCATTTTAACCAATAATCTACTTTATACATAAATCTTTCTTATATAAATTACCTTGGATGCACACTAGTTTTTTAACCTTTGTTATACTATTTTGCTTCATTTTTATGTTCAAGCATTGTTTAATGAGGTTTCAATTGTAAATACAAATGTTGGAACTTCCAGATTAAAATTAATGCCCTATATTGGACAGTTTTATATAATAAAACGAAACAATTCCTGCAAATTTTGTAGTCTATTTGATTACGTGTGATTTATATGTCTTATCCCGAGTTAATAAATATACTTAATTTTTATACGAAAGTATAATATAAATTTGGATGAGTTTTTTCTATATATTCAAACCAGAGAATTCATATAAAATATCATAGACGATCTCAATAAAAATCACATTCATTCGAGAAGTCAACAGATTATATGATAAAAATTATAGAATGTATGATGAATTTTATTTATAACACCGGTAGTTTATTTCAAAATAAAAGGTTGTTTGCTAATAATATTTAGTTTAGGTAACTACATTTTGGCTAATATCGTAAATTCATTATCGCTTGCTAGAAACCACTTTTAATATCATTATATATGAACACAAAAGTAGTTAAAATTGGGTTTAGCTAGATCTATTTATAGATGAGTGTATTTGAGTTATTTATAAAAGATTAAAAAGAGTGAGACCGATCGGAAAATAAATAAAGCAACCTATAGCTTATAATAATAAAATAAACTTGGTCTTAGGTCTATAATTTGCACGATAGTGTATATAAAGGCTATATATAAATTGCACAACGATATTATCATATGAATAATAAATTATATTATAATGGTATATAACTAATAAGTCGCTATAAAGGAAGATACTTTGTGGAAGATTGTAAAGATGATCAGGAGGAAACAAGTATCAGTCAAATCTGTCTTATAGAGCAATCTAGAGTTTTGCTTGAACAACTATAAAAAACTAAAATCAAATTAACCTCTAATTAAAATTCAGTTTGAGGCTATATACTAATATAAATAATAAGGGCAATAGATTATATAATAATAGCACAATATTAAGGCTAATGATAAATATTTATATAATAGTCTATAGTAATGAGAAATAATAAGGTTACGTGCAATACATTACAATAGTAAATAATAAAACTATATATAAATGATATCATAAAGTGTATATAAATATAATAAAAAGTGCATAAAGATTATATTATGATGGAAAATTAGAGTATAAGATTATAGTGTATATAATAAGGCATTATGTAAAAGATGGTACAATTATAATCTAAACAATAGGTCTCATATAATATATTTAATGTCATATATAAAGGATAATTTATAATGAGGGTCTTTAATTATATTTAGCAATAAGATTATGATGGTAGTATTAAACAAACTATATATTTAATATTGTAAGAGTCTGTATTTATATTTAGCAATGGGATTATGATGGTAGTATTAAACAACCTATATATTTAGAATAGTAAGAGTCTTAAATTATATATAGCAATAAGATTATGATGGTACTATTAAACAACCTATATATTTAGAATAGTAAGATTATTAAATTATATTACAGCAATGGGATTATAATGGTAGTGTATAAATGAATATTCCTTGTTTACTTACTAAACGAGAAAAGCCCATCTAAATATTTATGGTCGCTTTCACTAAGATTCTCACCTTTGATATTTTCCCTTTTGACGGAAGATTCACCCAAGATTTTAATAACCTTTTTATTATAGCAATTTCTTTCTCTATTAAATGCTTTCGAAGCATCAACATTTGCTGGACTATTCGTATTTGGCTCGTTAAGAAGACTAATAACCGATAATACTATCGTTCGTATACTTTGTACAGGTGTCCATTTTTCATCAGGTGATTCATAACTTGTTGGATCATCGCCCGCCACATGCAGAATACTAATACACACCTTCCCATCCGTGTATATGTTTGGATGAAACATTTCTGTCTTAAAAACAAGTTTTGGTGGATGAATCGGATACTCGTGTGGAAATGTCATGACTGCGTGCAGAACATGTCCTTCATACAACGAGCCTTCTGTTCCTTTGATATATATGTCCCATGTAGAATAGTTTCGTTCTTTTGTTCCTGGAATTGTAGTGGGATGTGCAAAGAACCCTATTTCTTCTCCTTCTACTCTTATTTTGCGTTCTTCAGCACATAGCCGTCTTAGAGCTGTTTGGGACAGGTTTTTCGCCATTTTCTTGAATTTATTCTGGGGTAAGAAGACTGCTGATATTTATGTTATATTTTATTGATAATTCAAATATTTTCTCCTTATTTAAGATAGAAAATAATGATTCTTCGTATGGTTCAAAAAAAGACATCTGTGATTGTCCATCTCTTTTTTTAATTCATTGGTAATTTACATTTACTGATAATCTAGATCTTTAGCGAGAAGAAATTCTCTCTCTAATCATGATTAAAATTTAATGGACAGATTTGCTGATTTATAATTTTGACATTCGATCTATCATATCTTAGCAATTGGATAATGGTTATGGTTTTGATATTTCTTTTTTCGATACTATATGTGATGAACATGAATGAATTTTTGCACAATTCCCGTTTTTGAATTTAAAAATTAAACTTAATTTTAGCCTATATCTTATAGTTTTATCTATTCAATCATAAACCAAGTATTTCTGAAATTAAATTCGGGCTTTTGAAGTATTTTGTGATATTGCCAATAAAAATACATTTATCTTTACAATATTAAAAATTGAACTTAATTTTAGCCTACATATTTAAGTCGGATGTATTAAATCATAAACCAAGTATTTCTGAAATTAGATTTGGGCTTTTGAAATATTTTGCGATATTACCAATAAAAATACATTTATCTTTAGAATATTTAAAAATTAAACTTAATTTTAGCCTATATCTTTAAGTTTTATCTATTCAATCATAAACCAAGTATTTGCGATACTATTAATAATAATAAGTTGCTCTCTACGATACTAAAAAAATAAACTTGATTTTACCCTCTATTTATAATTTTTATGCATTTATAAATTAGTTTTATATTTGTTACTTTTTTCGACTAAGAAAATTTGTAATGATTCTATAGTAAAAGTCATAGTTATATGCCCATTCTCTATGGAAATTCATTTTAACCTTTAAAATATTAGTTGAAGTGTCCTGCTTAACTCTCTGTTTGCGTGTATACTCCAGTTCTATTAGAAATCCCAAAACTACAATACAATCCTAACGAACTTAAAAACAAAATTATAGATTTACGTATATTTTTTTAACGTTTTCTTGACTATAAAAATAACTAACCGTGAATATGATCCCAAAATAGTGATTTATATTCTGAAAAAAATAAGATTGTGCAAAATTTTTAGTGTTGCTTTACAGATATTGATATCAGATAAATTAGTATTTACCAATTCATTTATATATTTCTGATTACCTTTTCAAAAAATTGGCTTTTTATTATTGCTTGAATTTAATATTTTATTGTCAAAGAAATACAGAAATGAATTTTTCTATGTTTATTTTTTTTTATTGATCATTTACAACATGTTTCGATATTTTTTTTAATTATATTGTGTTTTTTTCAATTTATATGCTTAAATTATTTCTAAATGTAAGAAAAATGGGAATTAAAAGCAATTATATTCAAAATAAAATAAGTTATGACAATAAAATTTTATTTCTGTTCAAACAATTGTTTTTAATAGACTTTACTAAACTTATAAATAATTATTTCGGATATGATTTTATCATGTGATAAGCAGATATTCACAATGCTTATGATTTTATTTGCTGCTTACCTAAATTACAAAATAGATCACGTAATTTTACATGTATTCTTTTAATATAATTTATGTAGACAATAAAAATCTACATATCTAAAAAGATGGTTATCCACATAATTATTCTCATGAAGGCTTGAAATGTACTATGATAGATTCTTTTGATATTTTTTTATGATGTCTAAACATGCATCGATACTTTTTTTAGCATAATAAAATCTTATTTTTATAAATTTCTGAATATTTTTAAAATGATTTTATTTATTTTCTATAACTAATTACAAATAAATAAAGGTTAGGTTTGCATAAAAATGTTATTCTTATCTAATTACGCAATAAAAAATAATTAAAACAGTTCTAATTTAATTACAATGCCTTTAATTTGTAATACATTTTCTGTATTTTGAAATTTTAATTAGCTATTTAAAAGTATCTTAAATTTATATTTTGTTCTTCTATTCCAGTATATTTATACGATTAAAAAAGGTGTTTATATTATCAGATAGCAGATAAAGGCTTGTTATTTATGCATTAGTAAGCCAACTAAAAACCAAAATTTATCTTTTAGATATTATTTGTCATTTTTTACATCAATTTATCATATGGCCATAAAAAGTTGTTTATGTTTTCACCCTTCAAAATAGCCAAAAATTTTCTAATTGATTTAAAAAATCAATTTATTTTAAGTTTTTAAATTAGCTATATTTATTTTTGTAAAATTATGAAAGCAGTTAGACTCAAATGTACAGAAATAATTTTTAGAATTTTTAAATTTAGTTAGGAAATTAAAAATGTTTTATTAAAAGGTTTAGATTATATATGTTCATGTTTGTGAAATTACCATTATATAGCCTAAATAAATTTTTTTTTTCTAACATCTAAAGATTAATGTATAAACTAAATTTCAAATTAGAGACAAAAAAACGTAATTTATTTATTTATTCTTATATATAATCCTTTCAGCAAGTTCGCTTATGACTATTAGGAATTTTTGCTTATATTTTGCCCACACTGGGTGTTATCCTTCACATTTCCTATTACCAGTTTAATCTTCGTGGAATTAAACTTGTTTTATCAGGTGATAGTCGATGTGAAGAGGGTAAGGTTCCATCTACTTCCGTCGCGATTAATTATACACCCCACCCTATACTTACCCATATTTTTTGATGAACGGTGCAGATTCATTCAATGTTCGGGGCACGTTTTCGTCGTCTTATACAGTGAATTCCTAATTTATTAATGGCTTTAAAGAGTTTTATTATGGTTTTACAGTCTAATTTCCACATTCCATCACCCTTATGAGCATTTCTCGTATTGAGCAAGTTCATATGAATCCAGAAGGGTATGAAAAAAAAGATTAACGGCGTTTACCACGTCAATCGGGTCACCGCTACTAGGAAACATCCCATCATACCAATATTGACTTTGATTACTTGCCCACAAAGGCCTTTTGTGATTGGAATTCTGGCAACTTATATAAGCACCCCTAAACAAACTATGCCACCACACCCCACAAATTTACAATCATTAAATATCCCAAATGCCTTGAGTAGTTATTTTTATGTAGATAGAGTTTGCACCGGTGTCACTAAACCATAAAAATAATGTCTTTTATGAGGTTTAATGCTCTGCAATAGAATAATTTTAATTTTTAACTTTTTTATGAATAATGTTCTGTTTTATAAAATAAAGAATGTTTTCAATTCTTGCAACATAAAAATATTTTTTTTGTCTTCATTCTATACTTTGTTGTGTATTCTTTATAATAAATTATTAATTTTTCTGAAGATTCTCCATAAAATTTTTTAATTCAATTACCCAAGTATTTATTAGGTTAATAATTATGTAGATATGTTATATAAACGCTACTAGGATTTGAGGAAACCCCTCGTATTAATAGGTCTTGAGAAGAGAGACGTATTGAAGAAGATTTAAGAAAAGTGGATATAACCAAGAGTATAAATACGAATGCTCAAAATAATAAATCTAGTTAAACTAGAAGACGTAATCTAAAATTTCAATACCAAAATACCCCATAAATTAAATTAACAAAAATGTCTATCAGAAAATAAATTTAAAATTCAATTTAAATTATGCCTATATAAACCTTAGATATAAAAAATAAATAAAAATAAATGTTAGTGTAATCAGATAAAAAATCAACACTAATTCATAAAAAAATATTCATTGTAAATAAATATGAATTACCAATCAAAATGTACTACAGATGAAAATAACCTAAAATTTTTTTTTGTGATATACAATTCAATTATAGTAAAAAAGATATACACTATGTCTTTGTATTAGTAGCCACACAAGAAGATTGTTTCATTTAAAAAATTTATTTTTTTATCGTTAGTTATAATTATTTTCCTGAATATAATTGTGCTTTATTTTATCAATTTATTGAATGAACTTGTTCTGGTATAATAGTATTCATGTGTTTTATGTGTTAAAATTGTATCTTAATATTTTAAAGAATTTTATATGTATGAGATCCAACGTATATGTCAATCAAAATCAAATTTGTATATTTTATATAATATTATAACATTTTGTTATTATAAAACCATGATTAGATATTTCAAACTTGGCTAGCTAGGAAACACAATAACCGTTTTGATTCTTTTTTTTCTTGCGGTTTTGGATATTTGAGCAACTAATTTTAGGTTAAATATTGATGCCGATATGTTTTTCTTCTATGCTATTCTTAAAAATGAAATTCTTAAAGCCACTGTAGTTAATTTAACCAAACGAAAGATACAAATATTTTAATAAAAATATTACACATAAATTTAAATTTTTTTCAGCCAATTTTAAATTAAAATGTTAAAAATAAAAATATTTAACGCATATCAAAACAGCAAAATAGATTGCCCCACATCCAAAAAAAAATTCAAAGAAATGTGCATTTCATGTGTATATATTATATCAGATCATTTATTTATTATCTAAATTATAAATAATAAACAATTAAATTTGATCAAATAAAAAATATTTATTTTGCTTTCGTTACACGCAAACTTATACACATAATCAAAATAATTAGAGTTTAAATTTATAAATTGTGAATTTAGGACAAAATCAATCGATGTCTAAAAGAAGCGCCACAAATTTATATTTATATTGATAAGTTTTGATTTGGTTTCTCAAACATATATAAAAATTACCTAAAACTAAAAAGTAATCAATCTTTGAAATAATATAAATGATTGCGATAAATTGATTTTTCATATTAAAAAATATGCCATAAGGAAATCGTATATGAAATATTATGAATGTATATTATTTTTAAAAATTTTTTTATGTGAGATTCAAGAGACAAGGATTTTATGTTCTTGCCATTCCTAAATATGCGTGAACCAAAAAATTGGTCTTCCCAAGAAGGATATTATAATAAATATACTTTTGATTATGATGAGATAGAACACAATAATATAAAATAGAAAATAGAAGTGTTAGTCACGATAGGTGATGAGTGCTGGAAATAATTGCCACGTTAAAATACATATTTCGTAGGTAAACATATATAAATGTGAAAAAGCAACAAAAATAACATAGAAAAGCTGTTTCTTTTTAAATATCGATGTTCTTCAAAAAAAATTGTCTAAGCTTAAATACGCAATCCCTTTCATTTCTGATGTAATCATTAATTAAAGTAAAGGTTTTTTAAAAACCCATAATACTGGTATATTCTTAAAAAAAAAGCTATCGATGATTAATTCTTCATTTAATTTTAATAAAACAGCCACAACCTCATTAAACATGCAATGTGGTTGAAAAACTACAAATGAAATATGTGATATTAGTTCGGTGTTGTTTTTTTAGTGCTTCGGCTGGCCATAAAAAAACCTGCAGTATTATAGGAAATCTGTTAAAAGTTTCACTGACATTAAATCAAACAAGAAAAAATAAAAGATGCAGTGAAATATTAAACCAAGACAAATAGAAGATTTTTGACCTAAAACCTGTTAAATATAAGGAAAGGATGATTTAAATATGAGCAAATATACCGGTTTTTTTGTGTAGATATTTAATCAAAGAACAATAAAATTGGAAGCCATAATATAAAAATTATATGCAAATCTTATTTTAAAAAAAACTCGATAGAAGAAAAAAGTAAATTTAGATAAAAAAATAGAATGTATGAAAATTCGCTATGAATAAAATACAGCATTTAATAATACTTATAATTACTGAGGTTTCATAAACAAAATGCCCATATGATAATAGTTTTAATAAAATACATAAGATCAGAAAGATTCTCACCAAATCGACACCTATAGCAGGATATTTTTTCAGCTTAAATAATTGTGGTTAAAAAAATCTTTTTTTAAAATCATCTATAACGCATTTTATTAATCCTTAGTATTTAGACATAAGATAGAAATTTATTACTCAGTGGAAAACTCAAAATGATTTAAAGGCGCACAAAACCCAATCGAGAAGAAATTAAACATTTTAGTAGTGCATGAATATTATAATATCACATAATCAATAAAAAGCATATGTCAGAAGATGATATCTATTAATGTTATAAATAAAAACAAAATTTTCTTTCTGGCGATGGATTACATTTTAAATTCGAAATAAGTGATATCTAAATTTAGAAAATCCAATTTTGTTGCTTATACAGTATATTAATTTTTAATATACCTTAATTTTTTCTTTCATTTAACATCTAAAAAACGACTTTTTTCTACTTTAAAAAGATATAAGTTCGTAGTATCATAATTATAAATCATGTAATCTTCTATTTTTGTCGATAGATATTTCTTTTGGTTTATTTTATATAGTTATAATCCTCTAAAAATCCTTGTAATTTTACAATTGTTTTATATATATATCGGTTGATTTCCGTACCATCTATCATAATTCGGAAGCCGATGTTATCGTTAAACGTACTTTTTATCGACAAGAATACATAATTAAAAAGAAATTTTTTTTCGCTAAATACCCCTTGTCTTATATTACGCTAGTTGGCATTTTTGCACCTACAATTTAGGGTTATGGGTCTAAAACCCACGCCTAAAATGAAATATTCTTGATACATAACTAGATGATGCTGTGTGGTTGTCAAATAGATTCTAGAAAAATGATTAATCATTATAAATTACTGCTTATTAAAACTTTAAATTTGATCGATTTCATATTCAAGGGATGTAAATTACTGCATTATATAAGTTTATACGTTTTTCACGTAATGCAATGTATCTTCTATGTTAAAATATTTTAACTAAATATATTTTCAATGTAGAAACATGAGGGAAAATGCATTAGTTCTGAGTGGTAGTCATAATTTTTAGGTCTAAATTAGTATAACGCAATAAAAACCGGAAATATCTGAAAGAAAATTTTTTATCTTTGTCTAATATTATTGTAATCCTAAAGTCTAATATAAAGCGATCTTTAGATATAAATGAAACAAAAATGCAATATCGAACTCCTAACCTCTTTAGGAAATTTAGCACACAAATCAAGCAAAAGATTTCTTATATATATTTTTTCTGATATTTCTTTAATCTGATTTAATAAATTGACGTATATGAAAACAACACCAATCAAAAATATCAGTAAGCATCTTAGATAAGGTTTTAGCGAAAATTTAACGCTTAAATGTTGTTTACATATTACATCTACTATGAATAATGGTTTTCATACAAAATAATAAAATTCTGCAACCAATAGTCAATTATTTAAAAAAACCGATATGATCAATATGTTTAATTGACAGATTTATAGAAAGTCATCGATTCATGGTAGAATAAGACTTTAAAAATGTTCATATTCATAAAAACTCACCTTTAATAGGTATCTATGACAAAGAAATGAATTTTAGTATGATAGTTTGAAAAATAAACTGGATTATACTAGGCATTAAAGATCAACGAGGATTATCTATTGGAGAAAATGTAATTTTTTTGGTGTTATTTTTATCAATATGCCTATAAGTATATAAATAGCATGAAGACCCCCCGCAAAATGTATTATTTCAAAAAAGAAATGTGGTCAATATCAAAAGAAAGATGATATAATTCAGATACATTTAAATAATATACAAAAAATAGTTAAGTGGTGATCATGGAGAGCAAAATAAAATATAAAAAACAGTGGTTTTTTCTGAAAGTATGTTATACGGGGTTTTTATTTTCAATACCTGAATTTTGCGGAAAAAGATAAGTAAATGCATCCTTAAAATATAAAGTTATTAACTAATATATATTTTATAGATATTCGCTCCTTTTCTAACGAAATATTATAGTAACCGTGGATATAAGTGGAATTTTTTTTAAAACAAATAGCTTTATCAACAATAAACAAATATTTATCTACGATCCGTTGCACTTGACGTATTAAGACCTATTGCGATAACATTTATTTATACGTCTGTTTTTCGAAGATATACATGATATTTACACGCTTGTTTTTCGAAGATGTACATGATATTATTAGCTTGAATTATTGTATCGATTGACCATTTGAATGATAATATTATTGAAGAATCGCAGCTGAAATTAATTTAAGATATTTAATAATTTTAGCTTTGCTCACTTTTTGTGATGTTATAAAAAACACTATCGCTAAAATATTAAAATCACGACACAATTTTCATTCAATTTTTTTTTGGATTCTATTATTTGCTGATGTTATTGCGTGATTCAAATAAGATTCACCTAAAGAAGCAAGCTTAGTTTTGTATGTATTTTTTTTACTGAGTATGTAGCAAGAAGGTATTAAAATTTATTGTTAGTTGAGCTTTCATTGTCATATAAAATGTTATGCATATTTTTATATTATCATTTCCACTATCTTTTCTAAATTTTTTAAAGCTCAAAATGTTATTCTTTATAATTAAAAAATTTCCATTATTAATTTTATTTGCATCGGAGATTATCGCTATTTTTTAAATAAAAACAAAATAAAGAATCGTATAAAACATTAAAGGGTTTCTTGCAATGAATTAAATCAATATATTTGAATAAATAAACATGAATGAATCAGGTGAGTTTTAGCAAACTATCCATTCTTAGGACCCATAAAGAACCGATATAATCGTAACATTTGGTTATATTAGAATACACTGTTTTAATCAATTTTAGAATTTATTTGAGTCAAACACTGCCTTATATTATTAAGTCTTTACATACATGGATAGTTTGTTTCTATATATTTTTTAAACAGTATTCAATAATATTTTATAAATATATAAAACAATGGAATTAAAAAAAAGAAATTTTATAGGTGATTTAGTTGATTCACAGATTTTTAAAGATAGCTAATAAACCAACTCTTGAAGTATGAAGATAACTTTACACAGCTAGGATAAATTCATAATAATTGAGTCACTTTGTTATAAACTCTTAATTTTAAAAATTAAATTCATCCTACCCCCTTATACGAAATAAATATTAGCCTAATTAACATCACATAGAAAAGACCGAATTCCTCTTAAATTTTGCATAAATTGTTGTTTTATTTTTATTATGCTTCCCAAATGACATTTTTCAGACACAATTAGGCGCATCATATTTTAAAAGTACCAAAACACTATAATACAGAAAGTTAAAAAAATAGATAAATAATATTTTTTATTAATTAAAAATCCACCATATATACAACTTAAAACCTAATATTTTGATTTTTCACATCATTTTATTTTTCTAAATGAATAATTACTATGTTTTAAAACCGATCTCTACCATCAAAAGTTGATCATTTTATGCCAAAATAATTTAAATTATGGATTATTAATGGAAAAAACGTCGAAAATTAAGTTTTTAGAATATAAATCGAAACATAAAATTAAAAATAGCTATAAATACGATAAAACTGATTTAAAAACATATTTTAATATTTTTATTTTAATTCCCCTATTTTCGGATTCAGATTTATAAATCCAAATTGTAACTTCCTAATTTAAAGACTTTATATTGAACAAAAATAGATCACAGTAAAAGAAATATAGATAATCCAAAACATTTAATCCTGGGCTATGATCTTCAGTTTCAACAGTGGGTGCTCAATTAAGTTGTGTTCATTAAAAGGAAAGCATCTAATTAAAGTCATGTAAAAATACACTATAAAATAAATATTCTTTCGAATTGAGAGTTTCGTGGTGCGTAATTAAATAAAAAAACAAAATCTCTTGATAATCGCATATATTTCTTAAAAATAAACTTTTGTCGATCAATTCCGAAATAATTCCAAGATAAAAAATCAGTTTATCAAGTATGGCATGATCAAAATACATGTATCTTTCAAAAATGGTTGATAATATTAATGCTTTACCATCTAGAAATCATTATGACATAATAATTGATAATATTATTAATATAGATAAAATCAAAAGATTAGGAATAATAAAATCGGTGATATGTATATCTAGGATCAATAGAGATTTAAAAATACGCTGATTTTGTTTAAAAGCATGTATTTTTTGTGCGTTGGTCTTTAAACGAAACAAGAAGACTTTTTAGCACAGTAAATTTTAGGCATCTGAAATTTGCATAACAAATACCATCAAGAAAAAAACGCTAAAGAAAATTTTGTGTAACCATCATTTTATCCATCATTACATTTATCATTGAAATAATATTCATGTGATATCTTTCTAAAATTTAGAGCCCAATTATATAGTCATTGATCCTTAATAATCTAAATACAGATCGGCAATAATATATAAAATCCTTATAGACATGTATAATGTTTTTCAAACGGCAATTCTGATCTATAATCTACTATATATTCAGCGAAGTTTGAATGCCCAATGTTTCAAAGTATTGTATTTATCAGTCGACGAACGTATAACGAAAAAATTATACATTTTTTTGTATATGATCCAATATCGAAAAACTCCACAACAATTAAATCATAGTTTTTTTATTTAACGTACCGTAAAAAACGAATCGAACTTGAAAAGTTCGATAAGATAATTAAATAAAAAGCAAGCATAGCCATATACATCAAAATGATCATGATACGATGTTTGTAGTCAGTGTTGATCAAAAACTTGTGTTATGAGCAACATAGATATAAACATTTGATTTTGCCGTCTATAAACCTTTTTAAAATAATTATTTATAAGGAATATAAGGGTAATTTTTAGTTTACTTTATTTTAATTTTTATATTTTTTGTTCATAATTTATTTGATTATCAAACAACGGATATTTTATCATCACAAAAGATTACTATATTATAAATTAACGGGCCGGCATTTTAATTTAATCTGATGTAATTTTAAAGGTTTCTTGAGGATATATAGGCTACATTATTCAAATTAAAATCAAATGATTAGTTTTGTGCATTTCGTCGAATGGTAGCTACAATATGAGGGATACCTGGTTTATTTCAATTAGGTAGGTATTATACATAATAATAAAAAATCGGAGTCTATAGAAATCTAAGACTGTGCTTTATTTTATTAACGTGTGAACCAATCTTGAAAATCTAGCTATAGTTGCAGAATTGTATTTTATATCATTTTTCAAAAAGAAAAGAACTAAAATTCTTAAGTGTTAATTTTAAAGCTTATATAGTGTTAAATGTAAAAAAAAATATATTTTTATTATGTTGTCTTAGGGTTTTAAATGCTATCCAGTTTGGTTTTCCAGATAGACCATGTTTATCAGCATATTAATTTGCTTAAACCAAGATATTTAAATAAACTCTTAAAATTTGATAAAACGGTAAAATAAGTTTCAAAGGCGTAAAACCCATATAATTATATGTTACTTTAGAGACTTCAAGTTGCTATAAAATTATTATCGCAAAGATTTTATCTAAATTTTACGATTAAATCGTAATTACGACCCACAAATTTTTTTGAGGATAAGTAATTTTGGACTAAAAAATATTTTTGATAAATCACGCCGTTATAATACAAAAAAGAATTGTGATCATAGTAGAAATAATATCCGATATGCATTTTAATTTAATTACTCTATCCATGAATTATGAGATAAAAGAATTGATAGCATTTCTTCGTTATATAACAGAAAAAATACCGACTAAACAAAAAATCGTACAAATTTATCGGTAAAAGGAAAATTTAGACGATTAAAATTCGAGATAAAGTTTATCAAAAACATTTAAAAGATAGTTTCTTATATAAATGAGCTAAAAATTTACATGCTCAAAGTAATGACAATAACATCTAGACTGTGAGCTCAATCTCTGAAAAAACAAGCAATTTATGATATAATGAATCAATCAGGAACTATTTTTATATCTAATCCTTGGATCATGCCACAATTATGAAAATCTGTTCAAGTTTGAAAAAACGATTTGTTTTATTGTAGCAAAAACAGTAAGTTAAAAAATTTACATTACCAATCAAAATAATGCTATGATATTCGTATCTTTCGAATAAATTTTTTTTTTTCTTTCAAATCATACAGTAAGAAATGATATCCGGTTATATAAGTTGAAAAATAGACATATTCACCCTTTATTTAACTCTAATTAACTTTTATAATGTAATACCAATAAAAAGAAATTATACAACAACAAAAAAATATTTGGGAATATTTTCATAATCTGTCACAATTTAAAATAATTTAAATTTGATATGAACTTAAAAATACAAAAAACCAAAATAATGTATAAAGCAGATGATTTATTTTATAATTTTATGTGTGATTCTATCTTTATTTAATTGAACTTGGGGTCTAAAATCTAATGTATATAGTGGGTTTGCCTTAATTTTTATGGAAACGTATACCCACGCTTTCCATTTAATTCATTATTATCCCCCATATTATGATCATGGTTTTTTTTACATCAGTAACTACGACTGTGTAGTGAATTTATCGACCTATAATTTTCAATTCAAATGATTTCTAGTTTGATATATTTCAAAAAGGTTTATTTTTTATTACCAAGCGTGCATTAATACTGTCTAGCTCAAATAATATAGCAAACACGTATTAGCGAAAGTATTATAATAGAAAGATTTAGCATGGTAAATACACTAGATAATAGTGCTTTATACGGCTTAGAATTTATCCATTAACGCAATCACAAGTAATTAAAGATGTTTTGGATGCGATGTTGATGCTTTCCTAAAGCGGAGATGTGATTGATGTAGTCAATTTTTCCCCCTTACCCCGTTATCTTCACAAATTTAAACCAAGATGATTTGCCTTTTCTAGGTTTGGTTATAAATTCAAAACATAATATTTGATTAAATTTATCTTTATGCCCTTTTTTTGATTCTAAGACCCCTAAAAAATGATAAAATAAATAAAATAGTTTAAATTTGCGGTGATTCATTTTTTCAGAATGTTAATAATCAAGATTTTTAAAGTGTTTTTTTCGTTTCAAAATAACGTTAGAAAATAGCCATTTAATTTATACTTATTACCAATATTTATTTTGCAAATTAAAAGCTTAGAATACTAATAAAATTTCAATAGAAAAAACTAAGAATATTCTATTGGATTATTAACAAATAGTGATATATCGAGTATTATTATAAATATTTCTTGATATTCCAAGTCGTATTTATCAGAATATAGGCTAGATGTTTTAAAAATCAAGTGGAAGGATCATAAAGTTAAAACTAGCGCAGAAAGAAATTCAGAAAGGAGAAATAAACTTTTTTTCTTGAAGCAGAGAAATTCTAATGTAGTATAATAAAAATAAAGTTAAAAATTTTTTTTTTACATTATCTCATCTTCTATAATTCATTTCTAAAAATTATATAGTATATAAAAAGAAATCAACTAAATACACGAGAAAGCTATTCATATGATTGTGGTAGAGCATTAAAACTTAGAAAACATATATTTTAGGGTTTTTGTGCCGTAAATTTAGTTCTTTACGCACAAATTTTCTTTTATCATGATTAATCGGTAATTAATAACTCGCGAAAACACAACAAGACAAGTAAACACATGCAAAAGAATATAGTTTCTTCGTTTAAAATATTTAAAATATTTGATAGATAGTGCTAAAGTGCTTTTCATCTATTTTAATATTTTAATATTATAGGTTTAATCTATTTAATATAATCGAAGTTTAAATTTATATTGAACAATGTATTTTATTATTTTGCACACATCGATGCCAAAAAACACGTAGATTTTTATTTGCTTCGCGAAAATAATTTTCTGTACAATATTACACTCAATTACAGGATATTTAGATTGCACATGATATTTTCTATCGGCTTTCTAAAAAATTATTTGAAAATCGCCTACAAAATCTATAAATAGCTCATGCTTTTTCAATCAATATCTCATAATTGGATTTGATATTAATATGTGAAAATATAATAAGTGTTTTTTTGGCTGAGAAATATTTGGAGTTGCATAAATGATTTTTTAATAAGAAATTTTATGTTTAAAAAATTTTAAACTTAAATTATGCACTGGCAAATCACAGCCATGAAATCATATAAGTAGTTTTAGAATGTATAAGTACAATTGGTAATAAAATTTCGCGCATAGTTTAAGGTCCATAAATATATTTTTGAGCCAAAAATCATTTTAAGAAAAAATAATAATCAATCAAATAGATAATTGAAATAGAAAAAATTAAAAATATAATTAATAGAATGAAAAATAATGAATAATTAATTTAGCAATTGTGATCAATAAAATAAGAAATTATCGTCCAAGAAATATATAATTATACTAAATGAAATTTAAGAAGACCTTAATTTTATGAAAGACGAAGTGGACGAGTTGGCTAGGAATTTGGATATATAAATGAAACGTAGGAAAGTATTAGTTTCAAATATATTTTCTATAGCAGGTTCAATGAAGTTTCGGGATGATGCTACCCTTTGTTGTTTTTTATCCGTGCAAACTATAAAATATAATCGATTTAGAGTAATATTTAAATGTTGAGATCATATTTTTTTACTGTGTTGTAAATTAATATACACAGCCAATGAGCCAGCATAAATATAGTATCATTATGATTAAAAAATATTTTATCAAGGCGTATCTATCAACAGGCTATGCTAGATCAACGCTACCAATAGGTTTACTAAATCGAAACATGATCATCATGTAAATTATATGGTTTTACGGCGATTATATTGACTTACTTTTAAGGATAATATATGAATTACAGTTAATTCAAATGCAAAAGGTAATTATCTAGAAAAAAACCAAAATTTTGCTTAGACTTGAAAATAGGGTTTCGCAGGATATGTAACCCAAAGCTATATATTCCTATGATTCAAAGCTAATATATGAAATAATATTTTTTTTTCAATTATTATATATTTGGTCGCATACAGATCGGGTCGATAGAATTCTGATAACGAACAAGTATATTGGCTGTAATTAAAAGTATTAAAACCAAGATCTAAGCTTAGACTTGAAAATAGACATGTACAAGATATGTAACCCAAGGCTATGTATTCCTACGATTCAAAGCCAATATAAAAAAATAAGACTTTTTTTTCAATTATTATATGTTTGGTCGCATACCAGATCGGGTCGGTAGAATTCTGATAACGAACAAGTATATTGGCTGTAATTAAAAGTATTAAAACCAAGATCTAAGCTTAGACTTGAAAATAGACATGTACAAGATATGTAACCCAAGGCTATATATTCCTATGATTCAAAGACAATATAAAAAAATAAGATTTTATTAAATATTATATATTTGGTCGCATATCAGATCGGATTGGTAGAATTCTGATAACGAACAAGTATATTGGCTGTAATAAAAAATATTCAAACCAAGATCTAACTGAATCATAAACCTATCTAAATCAATTTAGTTACTACACCAGCGAAAGCATAAGATATCATTTTTATAAACATTAATAAATTTTGTTTAATTTAAAATATAATTCAACTATGTTTATAAGTGGGTTTCACCTGAATTTTTGCATGTTATTATTTAGAAGTGATATAATTTTGATTGCATTTCTAAAAATATTGTAAAAGATAACATGTATATAAATAGTTTATTATGATGTATGTAAAACTGAAATGATGGCTATTTACAACTCACTACTCTGAATATTGAAATATAAGGTAAAAATTGATATTTAATATAAATTTTAACTTTTATTCGGGTATTGTAAAATAAAGAAACATTTAGTGATGATACAAATCTTATTTATATGTGTATCAAGATTCTTTTTTATAATACAGCATTATACTTTTAATATTTTGTGATGTTTGCGACTTTTTGGGATAGATATGTAGTGTAACAGGTATAAATAATGAATTTACGTATTGTTAGAGTTTTTTCTGTATTTAGATGTGAAATTTGTCAGAGAAATTTATATTTGCGTTACATATTAAGATGGTAAAAAGAAAAATTTAATTTTTAGAGATACCTAAGGGTAAAAATTACCATATATTTGCAGAAGAAAACTTAACTAGAAAATTAAGGGAATCTAATATATTATCATATAATCACTAAACCGGTTAAAATATTTTATGCTTCTATAGTTCGCGTTTTCTCTATATATCAATTTTATGTGTATAAAGAGGCGGGAATATGTTTTATTTCATTTATAAAACAATATTCTTATTATGAAATCAAGTTTTAATTTTATTTTTTGTAAAAAAATACCAAAGTTTTTGTCATTATATTGAATATTGTTATAAATAATCAATCGATTCTATTTATTATTTTGCTGGCTCCATTGGATTTAATGTTTAAAATGCTCAACTCAATATAAAATAGGTATAATAAAAAAAAATACATTAAGATTATTACATTAAACATCACCACTTATTGGGAAAGAATGATATGGTTTATCTGAATACGTTTGATATATGTTTTCTTCGCCGAGTTTTAATGAATTTTTATATACAATTATTTTTCAATGTTAATTACCCTTGTAAATATATTTTATGTTAAATCCTAGTTTTATATAACGGAAATAAACGCCGATTCTTATTTTATAGACCCCTAAAATTTACCAATAAGTGTTTATAAATGCAAACGTTTGAGAAATACATTGCTTTTATAATTTTTTTCACATAAAGAAAAAAAAACATTTTCTGATTTTCACATATAATAGATTACACTTAGAATAATTATATCACCTTTTCTACATATCCGTATAATAAAGAATTTAATGGTCTTGATGTAGCTCAAGAATAAAAATTTACGTCACACATTAAATCTCAAATTAGAATAAAATTATATAAGTAGCTTTATTCTTTAATTTTATTTTGCCGGAATTAAGATGTGATCTATTTTTATCACAAAAATATGTTTTTTGCCCAATACAGGTTAATTAGCTTTCAATGTTTTGATCACAACATTGATTAAATTCTTTACATGAAACAAAAATGTTGTGATAAGAGTAAACGTATAATTTAATGGGAGAGATTACAAATATTATATAAATCTTGATTAAAATAGGTTAAAATATGGTTCAATTACCAAGAGAACATAATACAGTTTAATTATGGTGCAATTTATCGGTTTGAAGCGTTCAGAAAAAAAATATTTATTAGATAATGCTCTTTTCGAAATATAAATGGTAAAACTAAATAAGTACATTCTTATGATAGTTCTCCGGTTCATAAGTTGAATAAAAAATACTTGTGCAATCATCAGAGGTATTAATTAATTAATTCATTCAGAAGTATACTTAAGACGATTGGCAATTTATTTCCCACAAATTGCTGCTCAAAGTTTTGTAGAGTTATAGAAATGGAATTATTGTCAAAATATGAATAAGTTTCAACATGTTTGAAGAATATTATACGATGAAACGGCAGGAACATGGTGAGAAAATAACTGAAAAAATATTGCAATTACGGCAAATAAAATAAATTGTTTAATCAAATACCATCTAAAAAGTGTATGTGGCTCAATCATTTAAGTTCTTAGATTTCGGAAAGTTTATTTGATTGTGGTAAACTTTTGAATCATCATCAAAAGGTCCACCCAATCTATAATTTTGCAAATCCGATACAATTAGTTCATATGAATACAATTGAGTGCAAATAAGCTGTTTTAAACTAATATTTGATAAAAATTATCGAAGATAATGAAGAGTTGATCGATATTTGACTGTGATTACAATGAAGAATATCCATCGAAATTTAATTGCACATTTGCTAAATTCTTATTTTAAAGATGTAAAGAAATTTTTGTCGTTTCTGTAGTCTATTATTTTTACGTCATCCCATTTTAAAATCCATAAAAAAACTCTTTTATCTCAATAAATTTAAAATTATTCCTTATAGCTTTTTAACGTGATAATCAAATACACGCAAATCATTTTATATATAAAAATGTACAAATTATATGCGATAAAGGAAGGAATTTATGTAAATAAATATTTAATATGATATTTACACAATTTCTAGAATATAATTTTTTCATGAACGTGATCTTCTCAACATATATTTGATATAAGAAATATTCAGATTCGAAGTTTATAAAAAAACGGTTGTCATCATAATTCGTTGCTTTATAACATATAAATTAAAACCATTGCAAATTCTAGAAAAGGTTGATTTTGAAAAATAAATTTCTAACTTTGTATAATTTTATCGATCGAACTAAAATTTTAGAAACGATCAAAAAGAGTTTGACATAACTATTAAAATTAAATGCGTGCTAATTTATAAATAAACTTAATTAGTATAAGTTTATTCTTCATTTTATTTCTTTCAACTCTGATTTATTCGATTATTAAATATTCCTATCGTCGAATATTAAATTACAATTTTTAATAATTAAAATTTTATATCACAAAGAAATACGAATTATTGATTAAAATGTGTAAAAGAGACATAAATTTTTGAAACTGGTGTTATATCTTAAAAATTTAATATATTTAATAAATATCAGTACTTTAATAATATGGGTCAGCCTCTAAATCTATAAAAAAAATTGTTCGAGTTAAATATATAATTTTCGGCTTTTAAATTTCGCAATCCTTTCGTTTTCAACTATTTTTAAGTATCCATTCGTTAAAAATCTCTTTAATGATTAATATTTGTATTCTTAGATTGAATATTTACAAAATTATAAAACTGAATTCCGAAATGTATTCAATTTGTGTTTTAATTATTGAATTAGTCTAAAATGGGATAAAGATGGGATCAATTCAACATGGGTAAATTGATAAGAAAGTATAGTGATCATATTCCCAGCATCTCAGATAAAATAGTCAGGTATCGCAATAGAAAAAAGTAAATATCAAAGCGATCATTTTCTAAACAGGAGCAATATTTCTGATATTATCGTAAATTACATATTTTTAGGAATCTACAGATCTATCAAATTAATAAGCATATTTTACCAGTTATCATTTATAAATAAAATTGGATTTCTACCCAAAAGTTGGCAAACTGATGAAATATTTATCAATACCAAAAAAATATTTATAAAATCACCTGTAATTAAATATAAGAAATTCTTTATTATTAATTTAGCTTGAGAAGAGTCAATATTTTATGGCTGAATATGATTTAATGTGACTCTATTTCTATGAATTTAAAATTAAATGTTATTTTTAGTTTTGTTGCACATAAAATTGTCTATAGTAGTTTCAAATCTCGATCATGCGATAATAGTGCAAAAAAATTACATATAAAGCTGTTCTCTACAGTTTAACACATTTAAAACTAAAAATTCATATTTTTATAAAATAATTTAAAAAGCTTGAATATTCCAGTTGTAGTGTGACCCAGTTTTTTAATATTTTG
Organism: Rhyacophila brunnea; assembly: GCF_057557595.1. NCBI lineage: Eukaryota > Metazoa > Arthropoda > Insecta > Trichoptera > Rhyacophilidae > Rhyacophila > Rhyacophila brunnea. The sequence goes on along the minus strand of NW_028232849.1, from coordinate 17,675 downwards.
TTATCTTTACATTAAAATTTTTTAAAAAAAATTCTTTGTAGATAAAACATTGAAATCAGATCCACAGATTATAGATTCCCAAATTCCACCAAATTTTAAGCCATAACCAACATCAAAACATTATTTGATCAAAAAGCATATGTGCTAAAATGATTGAGATCCGTCATTTAAATATTTTGATCAATTAATTTTTTTAAATATATTATATTCTAATTTTACGCATAGTTATTCAAACTTTGCTTATCAATAGTTTTTTATCAAATAAAGAAATACATGTATTTAAACAATGGTAAAATGTATCTCATGAATATCACATTTTATGTAAAATTATTTTTGGGTTTACTCATTGCCATCGGCACATTAACTACAGCATTTTTATGTAAAAATAGATGTGTGAGTTATTACAAGGATGTAACACATGATGAGGGTATATTATTGGAAACGGGCGATACTTTTAATGAAACCCAAGGATTATATGATCCTGTGGTTTCCAATCAGAACTTTTGGGATGCTAATAGTAAACAAATCAATGTTTTAGATAATACCACAAGTGCTCAGGGCGATGCTGTAGGTGAAATAAACAAGGTCATCGAAATTTTCGCCAATGAAAATTTTATAGTAGAAGAGAAAGAAAGCTCCGATCCTAATTCATTTATTAGCGATCAATGTGTCATAGAAGAAGTTGATTTAAGCGATGATCCCAAATCTTTAATGGGTTCTAAATCGACTATTAGAGAAAACCACGAAATTGAAAATGACGAGACTCCTATAACATCCGATGCAGACCCCACCAAAATTTTTTCTGATATATATACGAGTTCTGAGCATTTTGCCAATGCTTCTATATTAAAAAATGACGAAAGTTCGGGCGTGAATATTAACGATAATGGGTTGGATTTAGTCGATCAAGAAAATTTAAATAATTATGAAAAGGTGTTTGAACTTATATGTAAGGATATCTCACAACACGAATTAGAAAATGGAAATCAAGACTTTGAAGCTATATCCAATGATACACAAAATTTTGAATCTAATTATACAGAATTGAATACCCGAATTGACTCTGAAAACAGTAGCTTCGAAAAGGCAGATACAAATTATAACGATGATTTCGTTCGAAAAAATGATGATGAAATCGGGGTACTGATTAAATCTATTCAATCTGATATAAATTGTTTAAATGACATAATAAAAAAGCATATTGTGGCGGAAAAGTACTTGCCTGTGGAAAATGCTGAACAACTGCATTTAGAATTCAACTTGACTAAAAAATATTTAAAAGCTGCATCTTCTAGTTTTAAAGAACTAAAGACCATAAATTATCCCGTACTACCTCAAAAAAAGTTTACCAGAAGTCAGCCACAGAGTAAAAATCCCGACACCACGGAAGATATGACCAAAGAAATGAAAGCTATGTCTTCTAGTTTTAAAGAACTAAAGACCATAAATTTTCCCGTACTACCTCAAAAAGAGTTTACCAGAAGTCAGCCACAGAGTAAAAATCCCGACACCATGAAAGATATGACCAAAGAAATAAAAGCTGTTGATTTTACCGGGACATCGAATCCATTCCCTCAAGTTGGTAAAGAAATGAAAAGCGTAAAATCTAGAATCGATTTTTTTAGTAATTTAGCACGAGGGGCAAATAAAATATAAGATAGAACTTATAATATCTGATTTTTTATATTTTTTTTGATTATTTCAGTGTCATATTTTAAAGTTAATGTTTATACGTATAATTTAATTTTTCTTAAGAACTTATACCTTGTACTTAACATATTTATTTATTACACAGCTACTATATGCAAAGTTGCCCTATTAGAACACGCATTTGAATTTAAAATTTTTGTCTAATCTTTTTTTTGTGACAGTTTATAAAAAAACAAATTTTAGGGTGAAGATTTATTACACAGCGGCATGTTATAGTTCACTTTATCTTTTAAAAAGAAGAATCCATATCTTTCATTTATTATATTAAGTAGAGCATATCTTAAAATTATCACCTATGCAGCAAAATATCATTAAAATGTAGATAATTATACCAGATTAAAAGTTTCTGGTGTGAAAACTATCTGGTTGAGCTTTCGCTTAGACATAGAATTTTTTTTTTGTTACAAATACTAGCGCAAAAATACAGACACAAAAACTAAAACAAAGACTTTCTAAAACATAATTTACTATTATTTCGAATATTTAGTAAAAAACCTAACGTTAATTATTCCCATTTATAGAAAAAAATCTAAAGTCAAATAAAATCGATATTGTTGTTTCCAATATCTCTCAAACAATCATTCTAATTACTTTGATTACCTCCTTGGTTTTAATTTGCTTCTTTGTTGCAAGTTTTAGTAAATTAACGCCGTGATTTGCTATTTCGTGATAAAACCAGATATATTCAAATCATTTGCCTTCCTCACACATCGATTATCATGAATAAACAGTATGAAATATTTCTTTGAAGAATTTCAACGCTGGTTGCGGAAGGTAAAGAAAGAAAATTTCCTTCTTTCACTATTTAAATTCTATAAAAACCATAACAGAACAACTTCTACGATAGATCGTATTAGCGGGCATCAGATTTACAAACACATACCACGATAATTTTCATAAAATACTCCAAAAGATTTCTTTTTTCACGTCTGATATTTATATTTGATATATTAATAATTTTTCTTGCGTAGCAATATTCTTTAATTATTTAATTCACGAGACTATATCATCACAAAAGATTTATTTTGTTATAAATAAAATACATAACATTTAATACATTTAATTATAAAACTAGTTCTATTTTTCGATATATCTTCCTGACATCACAATTTTTATACACGTGGCTATATAAAAAGGTTCCAGCGAAAAATAGAAATTTACTAGTTTTCAATTTTTTATGACACTATAAGTAAAACTATATTATTGTAACAATTATTCATCTTACAAAATATTTTTCAATTAAGTTTATTTCTAAAAAGTGGTAAATGAAAAGGATGCGCTCAAATCCCCTTAACCTCAAATATATGACATTATAAATTCAGAAAAAAATTATAAAACACAAAAATAATATAAAGGGTAATATAGTTATATGCACAAGTTTTTAATGATTATTTATAACAAAATCATTAATATAAGATTTCAGTTGAAAATACTCTTTTAATATTGATATTTACATGAAAAATAAACTTTGTATCTAAAAATTAGAAATATCGATCAAAATTAAAATATGGTATCAAACAGAAAATGAAATTCTTTTATACCAAATAGAAATGATCATGAATAAAAATATTTAAAAATGAAATAAAAGTGTATTTTGATTATAATTTTAGTAAAAACACACTTTCTTTGTGAAAATAATGATATAAGTAAATTTTATATTATTGTTTTTTTGGCTGAATTATTTTTAATAATAAAAAAACACAAAAATTCGATATAAATGCACAAAGAAGGTAATTCTCTAATATATGAATAAAAAATTTTGATAATGGTAATATCTGATTTGTAGAATCGAATATTCTTGTTTAGTTTGTGTTATACCTTAGAAAGGTTTCGATATTCACCATAGGAAATTTAATGATTTTAAAAAAAACAAAAAAAAATCGATATATTTTATCATGTTTTATAATTTTTATTGCCATGAATATTTTGGTTTTATTAAAACAAGATTAATAAAAAAAGGTATGAATAAAATAAGATCTTTCCAAAATTTTGTAATTATAACATTATAGCAAAATATCGGAACTTCAAAACGGATTTTTTCTTGTTAAGATTGCATTAAGATCAAGCTTTATCATGATTTACTATTGAATTCGCAATAAAGTAATTTGCATATTTGTAAATATATGAACAAATATCATCTCAATTTTATGATAATATGAACATAATTATGCGAAAGAAACTACCGGTAAATATGTTAGTTATTATATTGCACATTTTATTTGCTTGTCTTCGAAAAATGCAACCCTTTAACCTGTAAATACCATTAATAAAAACAAAATGATAATTTGAATCTAAAAAATAATTCAGCTCATTTAATTGTTATTTAATTGCACGATTGGTTGGATACCTGTATTTTATTTATTACATTCGCAAATTCCTGCTGCAGATTGATTAAATCGATTTTCAAAATTAATGTTTGATATTTTATAAATAAGATTGAATATAAATTAGATGTTAAGATCTTAATATTTTACTTTTTAATAACCAATTTGTTTTTTTTGTATTAAAACTTTAGAAAGAATTGAATTTCATGTATTTTTGAGTCTAAAATACAATCGCAATTTTTATATGAGAATAAAAACGGAAAATATTTATATTAATGTTTCATTAATTTTATTTTTTCTGAATTTAAACAAACCAGGATGTTTTAATTTATAAAATAAGATAATATTGAAGTTATTACTATGTCTTTCCACGATAAAAACCCACATTAATTTGTCTTTCTGCTTTACGAAATTTAGTTCTAATAATCCGTAAAAAAACCGAAAATCTTATATTTTAAAAATGTGAACATATACACTTGCCTTTTTCTAAAGGTAAATGTCAAGGCAGTTTATGTTCGGGTACAGAGATGTAATATATCCCATATAATTTGGGATAGAGTAGACTTTCTAAATGTAAAGGATTGTTTAACAGATCTTTTTTTTGAAATTATATGATTGTATGCTTATTCGGACTCAAAATTTTTGGGAATGTAAAGAACCTTTGTAAAATTTTCAGTATATTTTATTTCTAGAATGATATTCGAAAAAAGTGGTTCTCAAAATTCTTTTTACAACCAGATACAGGAGTATATATAATTGCACAGGCAAGTCTTAAAAAGAAAACCTATAAAATGACCTATAAAATTAGTTAAATATGACATAGAAAAAAGATATAATTTAAAATAATGGGAATAAGAACGTCGATAAACATTCTATTTCCGTGTGAAAATTTTTATATGAGGGTAGCGTTCTTTTTAATAGCACATATAAAATATTTTTTGTAATATAAGTCAGATAAATATATACAGAGGAATATTGTAGTACAATTTTTGTAGCTTACAAGCATAAATACAATATTTCTTGTATATTATGGTGAATAAAAATCATCTTGGCCTTGATCTATATACGACCCAATAAAACTCGAAATATTATTAAAATCGACAACTAATCAGAATGAAAAGCAGTGATAAACTTTTCTATCCAATTTTTAGATATAGGAGTAAATTTCTAATATGTGTTTCACTGTTTAAGAAAATCGAATTTTGACTGAAATATCAAAATTGAAGAAAAGAGAAAGTAAATGAAATAGAACCAAGAGTTATTTTCATGTTTGACCAGATGCATATTTACAAAAAAAGTCATTATACGATAGTTTTTACGAAATTTTATTGATCAATATCTATATCTTGTATTTTATGGTCTGTATAGAAAATATATATAAAATTCATATAATTTCTGATTTTGTGTCTGATAATAATCAAAAAGCGTGTAAATTTCTGTTTATTAAAGTGTAGAACATGAGAACAAAAATGTAAAGTTAAATATATGTGTGTAATTATTTATATATATCAACAAAAAATACGAATTTTTGATTCTTAATAATTATTAACCATTTCGAAATTTAAAACAGTATAGAAGCATAGTTCTTTCGTTGGAATGCATTTTTAGAAGTCATTTTATCTAGTTTTTTATTTTTAAATGTTTTATTTTAATTTTATTTAGAATTTTAATCTTTTAGAAGTCTTTTTTTTTAGCTGTTGATGAGGTCTTTTAGTAAATAAAAAATTTCTAGCCTTCTTTTACATTGTCATTCAAGTATATTTTATCTAAGATCATAATTATTTAATTTATCATTCATTCTATTCATGAAATTTGTTTTAAAATATAACCATGTTGTTGAATTTTAGTGCAAAAAAAAGGTTTTGTTGTGAATATGTGTTTTTTTTTACATTTAATTCTGATAGTATGCTAGTTCAAAGCTGTTTTGAAATTTTTTTTATTCAAAAATAATAGAAACTATAATATTCGAATTTCCATAAGAATTATTCTCTGCCAAGCAATATAAAAATTTAAGCTGTTTTTGTATTTACTTTTCGCATAATAGAAAATGTTCTAAATTAATTTATATAAAAATTATTCTCTGATAAGCAATATAAGAATTTTATTAGATATATCAATTTTTCAATAGTAAATTCAGCACAAAATTCCTTTCCAAAAGACAGAGTTTGGCTATTATTCATTAAAATCAAGTCACACAAAAATTGCTAATTTCTCGATATATCCTTGCTAAAAATAAAGAAAATTTTAGATGATGTTTTTTGAACAATAATTATTTGAAACTTTGGTTAAAACAAGTAGACCAGATATAATAGGAAGTAATCGACTTTTATTTAGTAATTCTAAAGCTTTTTTTAATTTTTAGTTTAGGTTGAATATTATATTTTAGGTGGTACAGTGAAGAAAAAGGATATCAGATTTTAAAATTTTTGTTTTTTTTTCGCCTAGAAAATTTAGAAAATATGTTTAGTCATATGATATTATTAAAAATTTGTGCATTTTTATAAGAATTGCTTTTATTTCACCCTCGATCAACATAATTTTTTTTAATTGGTACATTTATTCTCGTATAAAAGCCATTTCTAAAGGTAAAATCGAAAACAAAAAAAGACAGAAAAATTTTAGCACTTATTTGGATATCCGTCTTTATAAATTATTTTATGCTAAACTAATTAATTATTGTTAACAAAGTGTTTCTACAACATGTGCTCGTATTTAATTTTTTTCAAATATTTAGTTTGTATAAATATGATTTTTTTTGCATGTAAGACAAAGATTATACCATATACTGTAATATATGGCGGATGAGTAACACAATATCGTTAAAGGTATCAAAAAGAACTCGAAGTCACAAATAAAATCGATATAATATTTAATTATAGGATTCAAGAAAACGCTTGAACAAATAGGTTTTAAAAAGAAGAGAAGATTATACAGGTGATAGTATAGATATTACGCTCCACAAGAAATAAGTCACGCTATTCTTGAAGATAATATTTAAAAACTACATTTCTAAAATTATTCGTTATAATTTTAGTTTTTGTTCACAAGCACAACTTTCTTGATCTCTCGTGCGCAAAGCGTACTAATACTTAAAGCTATTTATACCTTTCAAAAGTCTTCTTCAATACCTCACCTCCGTTCAAGACTTACTAATCCAAGGGTTTTTCATGATCCCGAAGTCTGTATTTATGCCACAATCTGGTTAGTTACTTCGAGTTCTTTCTGATGCCTTTTACGATACTGTGTATCCACATACTAAAATTAAATAATATATAAAAGTAGTAGTATTTTAGTGCACATGAATTCTTAAATTATAAAAATATATATAGTTTTAAAAATTTATAAAAATATTTGAATTAAAGTAAGAATGAGCCCGTGTTTATAGTTAAAATCTTTCTATGCAAAATATTACTATAAATATCTAGATGAACCTTATGCTTGAAAGATAAACAAAGTTTATAAAAATTATTCTAATATTAATTCAAATGGTATTCCATAATAATTCTAATATTATTATAAATATATTCTAATATAATTTCTATTTTGTTTCTTATATTATCCTAAATTAATTCTGAAAATAGATAGATGTCTTCATTTTACGACATAAGAATATGCAATTATAAAAAAAGAAAATCCGTGAACCTTAGAGCAAGAAAATATAGACAATGAATTTTCGGAAATAAAAGATGGTTTGGCGATAAAAAAACAAGTGTCATTCAAAAAAATGATCGTCCAGATATATTCCTTATGACAAAAAAATAACTGTATAACGCAGATAGAAGTAGATGTCACTAGCATCGATAACATAACTTTAGTATAAAATGGGAAATTAAGGATATATAATCTACTTGCAAATAAACTTTCTTTGATCTATAAATCTAAAACAACATAATACCATATGTGATGACTTGGGATGGAGTGGTTACAAAATTTAATAAAAAATATGGTAAGGAGTTAAAATCCCGGACGAAGTAGAAGCATACATACAAGCTCTCACACACCGCAAGTCACTTGAAATCATCTCATTTGAGAGGAGAAGAGCAGTTGATGAAGATAGATCAGGTGAAGGTGTCAAAAGATGTATCAAGGAGTTGTGCAATATTCCCAATGGGCTGACACATCAAAAATACATAAAATAGATAAAAAGAAACTTAATACATAAATAGAAAATTCTTTTTAAGTTATATAATTTTATGATATAAACGATAATTTTTTTTGAAATATCTAATGATTTTCCTGTTTTTATATTAAAAAAATGAATTTACATCAAAAGAGCATGTTTTCGAATTTGGATTAGAGAAAATTTACCTGTTTTTATATTAAAAAAATGAATTTACATCAAAAGAGCATGTTTTCGAATTTGGATAAGAAAATTGTCCTGTTTTTATACTAAAAAAATGAATTTGCATTAAAAGGATATGTTTTCGAATTCGATTAGAGATGATTTTCCTGTTTTTAATTAGTTATAAACATGAAAAATAGTCGAATTTTAGTTGAAACACAATTATATAGACATCAAAAATAGGGAACTTGCAGTTATAAATGATAAAGCCTTGTATTTATCTTCCCATACAATCTATTTTTTCCGCAACACAATCTACCATTTTTGTGAGATACTTGTTGTCCCCGATTATTTCCTTTAAATCACCTAAAAAGCACAAAATATCCTCAACGCCTTCTTTTTTATTTTTACTGATGTTTTTATCATTTTCGATGATGCTTTTCGCAACAATGTAGTTTTCAAGGCAGAGGGGTTCTATTTTAAACGTGTCAACAACGTCGTAATAAACCTTTTTGTATGTTTTATCATTTAAACTGAGTGAAGAACAGATATTATCTGCCATTACTCTTGCTGTTTGTATAATTTTGCAAGCTAGTTCTTGTGTTTCTTTTAGCATGATTATGACTTCTTTTTCGATGTATTTTAGAGATTTTTCCAAATCTATTTGTTGGTGTATTTTGTTTTTTGGGGATAGAGCTAGTAAAAATAGTAGATTTATTTCTGGTTTTTTTGTTATTAGCGCTTTTATTAGTGTTTGTGTTGTGAAGTTTTTATTTTTTGATGGTGGTAAAGTTATTTTTAGTAGGGACAGAATTTCTTTTTGGATGAATTCACTAAGTATGCGTTTTTTTCTTTCTCTATCATAGTTATTCATTTCATATTTCTTACTGTCTTTAGTTTCGTTATTGTTCCGGTCATAGTTATTTAGTACATTCTTTTTATTATCTTTAGTTTCGTTATTATTCAAGTCACAATTTTTATCATGGCCATTTAGTCCTTTTTTCCTATTATGATTTATATTTTCACCATTATCCAATTCATTTTTTCTTTCACTATCATAGTTATTCATTCCATTCTTTTTGTTATGATTTATATTTTCACCATTATCCAATTCATTTTTTCTTTCACTATCATAGTTATTCATTCCATTCTTTTTGCTATGATTAATAGTTTCGCGATTATTCAATTCATTTTTTCTTTCACTATCATAGTTATTCATTCCATTCTTTTTCCTATTATGATTTATATTTTCACCATTATCCAATTCATTTTTTGTTTTACCATCATAGTTATTCATTCCATTCTTTTTGCTATGATTAATAGTTTCGCGATTATTCAATTCATTTTTAGTTTCACTATCATAGTTAATCATTCCATTCTTTTTACCATATTTGCACATTTCATCATTTGTACCATATAAAATCGGTTTGTTATCATCCAGGTTATCATTACCATCATGCATTCCATTTTTTGAATAGTATTTTTTGTATCTGATAAGTGAATCTTCTGCTTCGTTTTTAGGTAAACATTTATTCAAAATCAAAAACTCATCTCCAAACACGTAATTATTACCGATATTGTTTTGAGAAGAAGCATTTGTCGTTTCACAAAAAAAATCCGGACCTATTTCACATTTCCATAATCTTTCATACTCGTTGTTTGTCAAAATCCTTCCGAAAACGTATTCTCTATGTTTTTTATCGCATAAAAAATCGTCACTAACGCCGCTTTTAGGATCTTTGTGAGGAATATCCACATTGAATTCAGATAATGCCACAACATGGCCTTTTCGCATAACAGGACAGCTTTTTAGTATTGTTTTAGCGTATGATATTTGATAAATGTAGTTAGGGTCTCTTTCTTTTAAAATTTGGCATAAGGTATTTCTTGAGCTGGTGTTTGATGGAAGTAATATGTCATAGATGCCTTGATAATTGTTTAGCATTTCCTTTAAAATGTGTGTGTTTTTGTATGATCCTGTTTCAAATAATGAAAGGATCGTTCTGAGTTCGAATACTATTTTTGGTATTTTAAATGGAGATCTTAAAGGAAGAACTGTGGGACAGAATTCGCAGCCAAGAAGGAGACCGAATGTCTGGAATTTTTGTGGTGATATTCGGAGATAATTTAAGATATCTTGGCGATAGATTACTTCCACAAACGGTTTATCTATGCTCATATTATTAATTAAGGCGGTAATTAATTTACTTTTGCCTTTGATTGAATCGCAGTTCTTAGTTGGATCATTAGAATTAGTTTTATCTTGATTTCCCGTAAGATATACGAGATCTTTATTGCCAATATTGCTTTCATTATATGTATTTATATAAGGAACTTTGAATCCAGCCTCAACACCAAAATTTTTTAAAACATCAAAATCATGATGATTAAAGAAAACAATTTCATTAATAAATTTACGTGTATTTTCAAACAAAAGAAAATCGTTGGATGTAAAAACATAACAAGAGACAGTCTGGGAAATGTCATAAGCCTGCGCCATGGCAAGATATGGCGCCCTAATAATATTAATGCATCCCTTATCGGTCGTATTGTTATTAGAATTAATGTACCTACCTAGAATAGAATTAACAGTTTCTACTATCCATTCATAATTATTAAATCTTCTTAAACAATTATTTGTAAATAAAAGGTCTGCATTCTTCCCTGTCTCAAATAGTCTTTCTAGGTTTCTTTCGAAGGTTGGTAAAGACGACAATAAATTTGGAGGATATATTGTTGGTTGAATACCGTTCCAAATCCATAATAGATCTATGTTGAGTGGCATAACAAATGATTCTATAAAATGTATTAGGATATGTTCAAGATACGGCACTTTCAAACCAAGACACTCTGCACACAAATACTGATGTTCTTCATTGGATAATGATGACGAGTTTTCTTCTTTATTTATATTATTGCATGATGGTGTTTCTTTTGTAGTTGACAACGATGATGGTATGTGTTCTTTTTTCAAATCAGAGCATGATGGTTTATGCGAACCAGAAGAAGAAGATGATGCACAAGAATGGGTACATGTCGTATAACCATGGATATGATTGAATAATGGATTCAGAATAAGATACTTTTTGACAAACCAAAAGCCATCTACTATAAGTCTATCATCCTTAAGAACATCCATTGGGCATTGGTGAAAAACACCTGGAACGGTCCGGAAATAATCAAATCCTCGAATAGGCATGGGTTGAAAAACATTCCACATTAAATAATGCTTATTTTATCTACGATAGAAGTATTCAGATAATATAAATTACCACAATTATATATTAAAAAAATTATCATTTGAATATTAAGAAATTCAACGGTGCTAAAATAAATACTTGAATCGTTGTGTCTTGAAATATAAGATTTGTCGAGGTAGATTTTAGACAATATGAAATTGAAAGAAGCATGATGCAAATATGCTCTTCGATATAGATGATTTCGATGATATGAAAAGGCGCAACAAGTAATATGATAAAGCTTAGGCTTAAATAAACACCAGTGCAGAAATTCGATTTTATATGCTTTGAAATTATTAAAGATATTACAAGCAATAAAAAATAGTTTAAAGATATTTCTATAATACAAAATTATTGAAAACACAAAAATAGATTAAAAATATTTTAATATAATAAAAAATAATTATAGATCTTACAAGCAATAAAAAATAGTTTAAAGATATATCTATAGTACAAAATTATGAACACGCAAAAATAGATTAAAGATATTTTAAATAATAAAAAATAATTATAGAACTTATGGGCAATAAAAAATTATTATAGATCTCATATGTAATTTAAATAGTTTAAAAATATAATAAAAAATAGTTTATTGCAATAAAAAATTATTATAGATCTTGTATGCAATAAAAATAACACATAGCAAAGTTTAGGAAGCTAGAATTTATTGTCAATAAACTTAATAAGTATTAAATAAAATTTTTATTTATTTGTAAAAAAAAAGAATACTATAGATTTTTATATTGTATTATCTATCAAAAATTAAACAATAATATGCATTAATTTGACAAACGATAATAGAATATTTATTACACTAGTCGGAATGAGTCGATTGCGACATGTCAAAATTAACTAATGTGATTTCGTAAAAAACTTTAAATTTCAAATTTTTAATTATGGACTAATTTGATTTCTAGATTTTTATAGTTGTTCAAGCAATGGTCAGACTGCCCTTTAGAACTGATTGAGCTAATACCTCTTTTAATAATATCATATTTATGATCTTCTTCAATGCCCCTTCTTCTTGGTAAACTTATTATTAGTAAATTTTCCTATGTTATTGTTTGTGCGTATGCCTGTGCTTCACTTAACACTCCTTAATATACGACTTATTGTATTTTCAACCCCACCATCCAAAACTATGTCATATAATGCTATTCGAATTTTGCATTTGGGAATAAGAAATGATTCACATGTTAGTAAGTCTATAAAAATAGTCTATATTTGTATCAATTTTTAATACTATCTCTAAAAACAACAGCTAGTAAATTTTTGTTTTATTGGTATTATACAGATGTATGACTGATCTACAATCAAGTTCTTGTATAGGATATCAATAAACTTTGCAAAAAAAACAGCTAGTAAATTATTTTTTTATTGGTATTATACAGATGTATGACTGATCTACAATCAAATTCTTGTATAGGATGTCAATAAGCTTTGCAAAAAAAACAGATTAAAAAACAATTTTTTTTCTCCATAGATTAAAAAATTTATACATTTTAGTTCCTGCACTTAAAAAATTAGTTTAAAAAAACCACATATTAATTCAATAAATATATTATATAATAATCCAGCAATTTATTTATTAATAGATTAAACAGAAAATTTACATTTTATCTATGTTTGCACATACATTAAAAAATATAACATTATATTTGCATTTACACATAGATTCAAAAAAAATATTACACTGCATGTTCATATGTTTAATAAGAATTTTAAGAAAAACACATATTAATTTGAATTTTTAGATATAATTACCATTTTAAGTCACGAAATAAATCAAGGCATATATCCAAATACTAGAATCGGAATAAACCATTAAACTATAATAATTTTTGTAAAACAGGTGAGTGAAGAAAAAAAAATGTAGGGCAAGAGCATATATATGCAATAAGAAAAATAAATAGCGTAATGGCTGAAGAAAAATCATAAATTACGATTTCAAAATCAAATCATAAATAAAAAACTATTAATTACTATTTTTACTTGCTTATAGTTCCGCTTGTATGTCTCGACACTATAGGTGTAATGTATTTTCATCAATACGGGATTATAGGCATGCCGTTATCCTATTGATAAAGGTTTTTATATATGGAGTTTATATAATTAAGGTTCCTTTACAATTTTCTTATTTTTTTTATGACTTTTGTGTGGAAATATATATTATATCCTAAAAATACAATCTAGAATATGTAGGGAAATTAGATTAACAATATTATATAAACATTTTTATTTAAAAGTTGCATCCAGAAAAAAATTGAGTTAGTGGCGACTATTTAAAAAAATTTAAACTTCATGAATAAAAAATATATATTTTTTTGCTTTTGCTATATAAACCATCAATTAGATGGCAATGATTATATTTGAATTTTAGAGTTCATAAATAAAAAAAAAAGTTAATGGCGATTATTAAATTTTAGAGTTCAAGAATAAAATAAAAAAGTTATAGCGATAATTATATTAAATTTTATAGTTCATGAATAAAAAACATATTTTTTTTTTGCTTTTGTCATATACACCATTAATTAAATAGGGATGATTGTATTTGAATTTAGAGTTCATGAATAAAAACCATTTTTTTAGCTATACCATAATCTATATATATGCATCTAAAAAATCCAATGGAAACCGTAAAATATTATGTTGATATAAACATATTTGACTGTATTACATTATATGCGTGTTATTTTTACTACATAAACAAAAAAAGAATGCTAGTTACCCGGATTTTCACTATAATTATCCAATATACATTTTCAGAAAAAGCATGTGATAAAGCGATTTTGTTCTAAAATAGTAAATATTTTTCACTACATGATTATTGACTTCCTGGATGTTTAATGAAATCTGATATTATAAGGGATTATTATATGCGTAATGAAGTTTATTTTTGAATCACAACAGTTTTACAAACAATAAAAAATTAAAAAATGGGTGGAGTTAAACCCTAAAATCAAGAGAAACAAATTGCAAAAATATAGAAACAATATTGCAAAATAATAATTAAAAAGTTAAGGAAAAGGAATTATATAAGCATCTTCAGATAAACTTCTGCGATAAAACTATATAATCCTTTATATTTATAATAAAAACGCCTTTAACAAAAAAAGTGAAAATTTCTATCTATGACACTTTCTTCAATATAATAAGTTAATAAATAGTTGATTTATGTAAAAAAATCATAAATATACACGATAATATTTTTTTTCTGCATTAAGATATGTCCAGCGAATAAACAACTTTATCACTATAATATTGATTTTCCACAATTGATATGCTAGAATTCGACAATATGCAAAATGAAAATTGTAAAATTTAACTATTAGCTCGATTATCTTATAAACAATCTTAAAATGATAAAAAACTAATAATAAAGGAAAAATATACTCTAAAAACTAAAATATATTTTAGGCAAAAGAAATTAAAGGTACACATTGCCAATAAATTTTTTTTCTAGAATGTATCAAATAAAAGTTTATACCACAAGAAATGTATATGTTTAATTTCAAAAACCGGAAAAACAGTGGTATTTTTTGGCAGGTTATTAAACCTTGACATACTTTTGTAAGAATATCGAATACAAAAAAATACATTATTGTTTAAATTCTTTTTTTTGGATAAATATCGCAAATAGGGTCACTAACTCTGCAATATTTTAAATTATATACTGAAAAAAAAATCGCACAGAACATAACATAAAAAATCATTCGATAAATAGATTTTGCAACACTTTTTTATTCTTATGTGATAAAACAGTTTTAAATTTTAAGAATCCAGGACAGGTATTCAAATTATGTGTATAAAAACAGCATAAATTATTAATTTTTTGTGTTTGTAGAAGGTTATAAAATGTAAATTACATCAAAAAGTTTAAAGTAGGATCTAAATCATACAACAAATTGTTTAAAAGGACTTTGTTTTGCCAAACTTTTTTGGATGAAGAGTGGGTAGAAATACATAAATACCATTATAAATTTGTATACCGCGCATATAAGATATATTTATATTTACAATAAAGTGGTTTTATAATCCTTCGTTATATAAAGATAGATATATGCCCCTTAACATATGATTTATATGGTATATGATAAAATCGATGATCATCATACACGTTAATTTCTATTCAAAATGCATAAAAATGTCTTTAAACTAGTAATATTAATCAGAATGTCAAGATAATCACACAAAATTCTTTTTATTATTGTTTAAGCTACATGTAATAATCAGATAAACACATTTTAAATCATTTTTAAACCAGATTCATATATCAAAAAATATGATTTAAATAAAAAATCGTTGCTTTTAATTTTATACAAACTCTTTGTATATTAAAAAAAGCACAAGATTTTCATCATTTGTTCAATATATGCCAATGAAATTCAAAATAAAAAAAAGGTTATAAATAAAAGAAGAAATAATAAATAATTTAATGTACTTATATGATGTAATTTTCAGAATGTATATTTTGTGAATTTATTTTTTATTTGATATAACTAGCCAAGAGATAAACAAACAATGCTTTGTACTGGTTTTCAGGTTTATTAATGTTTTTATTACATTTTAATCTTAATTTACTTTGATTAAAAAGCCTATATTATTATTTCATTCGGCGGTGTCTATTATATTTACATACTATTTTCCTATAATCAGACAAAATATCCTTCTCTACAATCTTATTGAGAAAACACTCAAGAATCTTTTATTATTATACAATAATGTGCATTGAAACTAGAGAACACAAATTTCGTAAATAGAACTTAATACAAACAAATTTATGATAGATTTAACGAATAATACATTTTAATCAAAAAATACCCTGAAGGCTGTATATTATATCGCTTCGAAATCATATCCCAGGTTAATCTATAATTACTCCTGTACCTCATCGATGAAAAAAATTTTGGATTTTTATACGGATGCTTAATTGAATGTAATCTCTAGTTATCGATCAAAAAATATGAAATATAAGAAAATAAGAATGAGGTTGTATGAAATTGACCTAGATATGTTATTTATTTGTTTTGGTAGTTTATATCACTCCGAAAATTCATTAATATTTTCTTGAAAGTAAAATTTAACATTTATCTTTAGAAATTCTTATAAGAAATTTTGCATTGCAAACGATAAAGTTTATACTTTACATGAAAATTTCTAGAAATACATGGGCAAAAGCAAATTTGCTGTTTATTTTTGGTGTGAACTTTATAAATAAATATCTCGAATACTGTCTTAACTTTGGCAAAATAAATGTGTTTGTATCTTTTCAAATATAAAATATTCTGTATGTAAATTTCACTACTTTTATAGACAAAATACAATATTTAAATAATTATGTTCTATCATGATATAAAAAAAATAATATTAAAAATTACATTCATTTATTAACTATCACATTAATTAGGAACTAGATGGAAAGATTCTTTATGAAAAAATATAATTTACAGTGCACAGTGTAACTTCATATTTTATTATAAAAAAATTAAACAATTTGTATACCATTAAAATCACACAAAAGCTTAAAATATATAATTTTATATGCACTATAAATATGTATTATAATTCTTGCTACAAAAAGTCAATTATATACCCCAAAAATATATTTATGATCCGAGAAAAGGTGGAAAATTATCTAATACTCTTATTTGTAAATCCAATATATAGCATTTTCATGGCTTATTTTATAAAACCACGTGAATAATTTTCTATACGACATAAAATCTATTAAATCTATGCATTACTATCTTCAAACTGATTCCACAAAAGATAATATTTTTTTTTATTCTTGCATTTTTAATTCCGTAATTTGCTTGATCGTATATAAATGCCTAATTATTTAAATATATGTATTTTACATTGCATAAACTTTTAAATATTTTGATTATTAATGTTTTAATGCCTTTTCATAGCTCTGTAAACAATCAAATATTAGTTTTTATAATATTCAAACATATTGGTCTTGTTTCTTTATGAAAATGCACATTAAAAGATACTATATATTTAATTTAGGTTTTTTAAACATTAACACAATATTATTTATAGATTCTTTTAATTTTATTTGGTTTTAGCATAAGAAATTTACACATACCTTAAATATTGTTCAAATTTTAGCTGTTC